>NC_089801.1:30633258-30933258 GCF_029633855.1 Hoplias malabaricus | reverse complement strand
AGTTGATGATTGGGGTAGTGACCTATGCATTTCATAGTTTAGAGTCATATGGTCACAAGTACCCTATTTAAAATGCATTACCAGGCTGAATATAGAAAATAATATGTATTTTCCAAGTATGAAGAGTTATACTGTGTGTTAACTGACTACATTTTACTGCTGTATATAGTTTCTCTAGAATATTAACATTAGAAAGTAATCAGACTTTTAATATATATATATATTTTTTTTTTACAGAAAGACCACATACCTGGGTCAGAATGTGGATCGATATGTATTCAATCAACAGACCATTCCCAGGATACATATTGCTTATAAATCTCAGTGCACCATTTCTGAACACAAATACTAATTGTGGATACAAGAAAAATCAACCTACACCTATAGTCTTAACCTTAATTCTAAATCTAAGAAGGTTAGAAGCAGCAGTATTGTCTGTGTGTAATATTAGTTTACAGCACTTTCTCTGTAGCTCTACTTAAGGAACATGATAAGAATGAGTTAATTTAATGATACAGTGCCACCAGTGGACAGGAGCTCAGGTACCATTATAAACTTGAAGCATTATGACTCTCTGAGCTATTGAATTAAAATCTATTGTAATTAATCAGATATGTTATTATTTTAAAGTATTATATACATTGAAATTACACAATTTTAAAATTGTACACTAAACCTTTAACAGCCCCTCAATAACTGTTTTTCTGACTTTCTTATATAATATCAAGTGTACAACAAACTGCACAAGCTGGGGAAATGTCTGTCTTCCAGTGGGTATCACCCTATCTCCTGCTTCTCATATCACCTTCCCAAAGATCAAACACAGAATGCTAATCCAGTATTTAATCCTGGAAAAGCCCACAATTAAGCACAGGGAATGTGAATTGCATTCAAAAGAGCCTGTGTAAACACACATAGTCCAGTGTAATTATGGTCAGAGGTCAGATTTTGAGAATATCTTAACATTTCTACCAAAAAAAAAAAAAAAAAGAATGAAAGATACTTGGGATTATTTTAAGTGGCACTGCACTCTAAGTATCATAAACTGGTACCATAACATTTGGATTATGCAACAAGTAACCACAGGCACAGTAAAAATCTAACCCCATAGTGTCCCAGATTATTCGCTTATCTTAATAAATACTGCCCTCTAGAAAATAATGTATATTGTTTGTGAACAAGGTGATTTCATACACAGCTTATAGGAATTTAACCTCTATGTTCAGCTTGTATTTGTACACTTTTGAAACAGGAAGACATAGATGACTGCTGAAGAGTTCCTGAATAATCATTGGGGCTCAAGAAAGTGAAATACAAACAGGGATACACTTCAGTCAGATGATGGTTGTGCAATGTGCTCTTGTTCAGTAAAGGATTAGAAGATGTCTAGTTGGTCAGTAAAAGGACATTTATTCACCACTTGAACTATCCTTTCTGAGAGTGGAGTGAGATAGAAACACACACAGCTACGTGATGCAAAGGAAATGTGTTCTGTACAATAATGCACTTACTGTAATTGTGCTATATTTCATTGTACACGTTTTATAGCCATGCAATTACACTTCAGTTGCTTCATGCAAATGAATAAAAAAATCCATCATTGTAAACAGGAGTGACACTCCATTTTTCCCCCCCTGACACCTACCGTCTTAATTGGGTTCCAGCTTATGTATGTGTACTCAGGCATTCGGTTTTAATTTCCCAGCAAGCCATTCAAAAGCCAATACTCAGCTGCTGAAAACGCATTGGACGTGGAATGTATTCTTCATCCTATTGAACAGTGCCTTACATCTGTGTTCACAACAAATGGCCAGATTATTGACTGCGGACCTAAATATCACCAACTGCAGCTCGTATAAAGGTTGTATTGTTAAATTCTATTATTTTAACTGCCTTTAAACATGCATCTGTCTTTCCTCATCTTTTTTTAAAGCTAAGGCTGTGCTTTTTCATTTGTGAATTTTATGTGTTACAATGTCAATGTAAGGTCTATTTTCCATGCTTCTAGTCCACCTTTTGTCACTGGAAACCCTAGTGAAAGAATTGTCACGATGCTCAATGGTATTTGTGGACTAGAATAGTATAAAGCCGCAGTCAGCAGTTTTGAAAGAGCTAGGGTTGTGCTGATGCTAGCCTCAGAAATATTTTGCTGTAGTTTTTTATTGGCGCTATTGCTACCACATTGTTTATTCATTATCGGTGATGCCAATTTGAATATAGCATGGGTAATACATTATCACATCTTAAAGATTAATGTTCATTTTTATATAAAAATGTGTGGGCAATGGCTTTAAGAGCAGTTTTTATTTAAAGCTATTTCAAGTTATCACATGATAATATGGATGTTATACATACACAATAAAGCATTAATAATACATGAATTATAGAATTGATAGTTTTTCCTTCACTTTCCCTGCCTTTATAAAATATGCATTTTTTTCAAGCAGCTACTCTGCTGTTGCAGTAAACAGTAATGTAATATTATGTTGTTTTAACATGTCCATCAAAGCAAACATGGCTGACTCTGTTGGATGCAAATTGCTTCTATCATCTTTCTTTCTGACAGACTTGTAAACACACGTGTGATGCCTGTAATTGGCAGATGTTTACTCTGGCATTCTATAAGACTCATTTAGACACCATTTGTATGCGGACAGTGTTTTGATCATTTGAATGTGTTTTCACAACAACAGACAAATAAGAACAAGTGCAATATTTGCATCCACTGTGCCATAGTTTGCAAACAGCTATTTCAGATTCGTTGACTTTTTACTCTGAGGCTGAGTGATCAAACCCAAATGGTCCAAATAATAAACTGTCACTCCAGAAATAAATCCATACAACTTGACTTCAGTTCAGAATAAGGAACAAGTTCAGAGTTGTAAATATAAAAGCTGTTCAGATTCAATTCACTGGGATGTAAATTCAAGAAGTCAATGATATGGGGCTCCAGCTCATGTCTTGTGGCGCTGGGATGTGAGTTTGAGATGAGTCACATGTCATAGGACCTCAAGTCCTTGTTGAGTTACTGAGATCCGAATTCAACATCAAATCATGAATCATAAGATCTGAAATCCAAATTAAGTCATGAGTCATTAGATCCGAAGTCAGAGTCAAGTTGCGAGTCATGGGATCAGAAGTTAAAATTGAGTCATGAATCAAAGGATGTGGAGTCGAGGTTGAATAAGGAATCATGTGACCCGATGTCTCACATCATAAAGGCATAAGTCAAGCCACAAGCCATAAGATCTAAAACCTGATTTGGGTTTTGAGATTCGAAGTCCAAGTTGAGTCAGGAATCAAGCAGGAATTAAGATCCAAGTCACGTCATGAGTTGAATCACAAGGCATAAAACCTAAAATCCGAGTTGAGTTGTGAGTCATGAGATCCAGTCAAGTCAGGAATTTAGTGACTCAAGTGTGACAGCAAAACCCTTCTGCATCTGTCATTAGGGAGAAGGGTGGTGAGTGAGGGGATGTTGGGTGTTAGTCTTGGGGGAGTGGAAGTGGTAGTAACAGACCCGCAGGTGGCCCAAGCCCAGTCCTCCCGGCCCAGCCTGTCCCAGAATATTTGTGCATGGAGCAATCAGCCAGTATAATGTGTTTTAGGAATCTATGCTGCATTCTCTGTAATGTTGTTTGATGATGTCTTACACAACGACCATCAGAATGGAAGGGCTTTTTCGGAATGCAAATGCGGGGCACGATAAACAAGAGCCATTCTCTGAAGCGACAGCACAACAACAATGAGGATGAAGGGCCTCATTTGTTAAAGTTGCATAAATTCTAGGCTGAATTTTTCCATGTGGAAAGAAATGAGATCTGTATTCTCAAGAAATGATTGGGACTGAACAGCAATTTCCTCGCCTGGTTGTACAGGGAAGACATATCTTTGGCGAATGTTATCATAGAAAGAATAAAGGGTGTCTGCTGAATGTTGGGAATATGAGAATATGTTTTGTGTCCATGGACCTTAATCAGAGAAAAAAAAACTATTAAAAATAAAAATAAACAACAGTCAAATTCAGCTGAGAACTGGATAATCATGGCCAATATGTTTCTTCTGTCGGCAGCACAGTGTCCTTGTTACCCAGACTTTGGGATCCACACAGATTAGGGGCAGCACTGTCTATTGGACCCATCAACATCATCAGCCACCAAAGCTTTCCCATCCAAGTACAAACCAGGCCCATCCTGGATTAGCTTCAGTGGATTTTGTTGTGGGTTTTGTGTGGTGAGATCATAAAGTTTACAAATGATGGTGACCATATAGCTTCTGTCTATAAAACTTTCTGGTCACAGATATGTCCACACAAAAATTATGTGTTAACAAATTTAATTTTAAAAATCAGTTTCAGAGTACACAAAATAATCAAAAACTATAGACACCTGCTTATTCAACATTCCTAATGAACTCAATCTACAGGTAGTATCATCTCTTTCCTGTAGAACCTTCAGCTAAGCTCTTACTACATTGCAGTGTGTTAGGGACGAGGGGTGCGGACTGACGGATGCGGACGCAAACGCTAATAACACAGACTTTATTTGACAGGAAATAAACAAAACAAACATTAACGAACTTAAGGGCAAACACGAAGTGAGGAAAGAACAAGACAAAGAACGAGAACCAGAAACAACATGACTAGGAATACTAACAAATAGAGCACTTGAAAAACACGACAATAACATGGCCTGAAAACGTACCAAACGATACAAAGAACACGAAGAACAAGGCGAACATCACAAAGAACAATGAACCACACCAGGAAGTGAGGGAAGGGGACTTAAATACACCAACAAACGAGAAACACCTGAAAAGGATAATGAGAGTGAGGAACAAGAAGGCGGGGCGTGAACGACAACTAAACAAAGCCATGTGCTGAGATAGAGAAAACAAACCTGATGAGACAAGGGCGTGACACAGTGAGAATGTGATGGCATACCAGCCACAAGTAGAATCACATTAATGAGAGCAATATTGGATTTGCATTGTAAGTTTATGTATGTGCGTTTTTGCATATATATATATATATATATGTGTGTGTGTGTGTGTGTGTGTGTGTGTGTGTGTTTATTGTGGTGTGATTCCTTATCCCCACAGAGCAGGACTTAAGGATTAGAGGTCCCGCCTGCCGTGATGTTATATGAGGAGATGTATTAGCATGGCAGGGGCATGGAAAAATGCCAGGTCTCTTTGGCCTTATGTATTGAAGTGTGTAAAGTTTTGGAGCTGCTTGGGCTGCATTAGTGGAGGATTAATTTTTTATATTGAAATGGAGAAGAGAAAAGTAGCAGGAAACAGAAAACCACTATATTATAAACTAAACTTCTCTGGTTGATGTTTTAGTAACACCTACTATATCCACTAGTACTGTAACTATTTAACACATCAACATTGCATCTAGACATTATGTTCATTTAAGAACCATTTAAAATACACAGTGGTATGGTAAATCTGAGAACACTTTTTTGTTGATGTGAAATGGCTATTAAGTTCATTCAGTATATTTTCCTAAGGACATTATCCAGGACATAATCCACAGAATGCAGGCAAGTACACAATATTGCCAAAAGTATTTGCTCAGCTGCCTTGGTTTTAAATATGATGTCGGTCCACCCTTTGCAGCTATAACAGCTTCAACTCTTCTGGGAAGGCTTTCCACGAGGTTTAGGAGTGTGTTCATGGGAATTTGTGATCATTCTACGAGAAGCGCATTTTTGAGGTCAGATATTGATGTAGGACGAGAGAAGGCCTGGCTCACAGTCTGTGCTCTAATTCATCCCAAAGGTTTTCTATCAGGTGCAGCATTCCATGAAGCTCTCTATGCACTAATCTGAAGGCCAAATGAAGTTTGTAGGTCTGTAGTGATTGACTCTGCAGAAAGTAAGTGACTGCATACACTGACTCTGCGCTGTTATTTTATGCGGCCTACCACTTTGTGGCTGAGTTGCTGTGGTTCCCTATCTTCCACTTTAATAAAACAACTGACAGCCGACTGTGGAATATTTAGTAGCAATGAAATTTCACAACTGGATTTGTTGCACAGGTGGCATTCTATCATGGTACCATGCTGGAATTCACTGAGCTCCTAGGAGTGACCCATTCTTTCACAAATGTTTGTAGAAGCAGTCTGCATGCCTAGGTGCTTGGTTTTATACACCTGTATATTGAAGTGATGGAAGTGAGTAGAACACCTACATTCAATGGTTTGGATGAGTGAGTCAATAATTTTGGCAATATAGTGTATATCTGACAACCATACAACCCCTGGCACACCACAAGCACTCATGTACATTACTAAGAAAGGAAATTAGACAAAAATGCTGTTATTCTCTGAATAATGGACTCCCCATTCCAGAGCCCAGACCTCAACATTTGAACGCTGTTAATGAACACATTAATTACATTAAATTGTGATACCTTCAATACTGTATTGCTCCCACTATTATATATATCTGCAATATCTCTGTAATTATATATGTATAGCCCATGTAATTACTGTTGCACATGTGATTTCTCCCGAAGCAATGACTAGATTGGCAGTAGTTACATTGTTGGTGGTTACATGGTCGGTTCACATGTAATTTCAGTTATTAGAGTGGGACTAAACAACATGGTGATGTGCAAAAATGTGTCAGTAATGTGTCTGTGAAAAGTAAAACAATATGTTACACTACATTGCTGTGAGGATTTGATGGTATTCAGCCACAAGCACATAAAGAAAAATACAGAGTTTGAATAATTAGTTCGGGGCCATAGACATCAATCCAACTCATGAGTTTCAATTCACTTCCATTGTGTTCCATTGATAATATCCTCTGTGCAGATTGCATTGCAGTGAACAATATATAGGGTTGTTCTGGAACACCTGCACATGAGCAAAAGTAGTCAGGCCCGGTGCCAAACTTGGTATAAAGAAACTTTGCTCTGGGGTGATGGACCTCCATCCAGTTCCTCTGGGATTAGTTTCAGGGGCATCTGAAATTGTACGGTCTACCATTGTTTGATTTAATACCATTAAATCACAATCACAACAGCAATGACCCAACATCTAGTGTAAAGCCTTCCAAGAAGGACATTTCCTCACAGCTGCTGGAAGATGGCTTCCATCGAGTTTAAGGAGCGGAATCATAATATGGAGTCAGGATGGCATCTATATTGGTTTTATGTCTTTAAGCTCATTAAAACCACAATCCAGAAATAATTCTCACTTATGAATGCTGACTACTGGCCTACATTCAAGATTCAAGGTGCATACAAATGAAACCATGAACTACAATAAACGCACGTGTGTATTCTTCTCTAAATGGGGTATTTCCAATGCTACTATTCAGCCTTATTTTTAATACCTGACATTGTAAGCAACCTGCTATTGATAATGCCTTTGTTCTATCTCTGGACTTTGGGTCCCTACAGAGAGATGAATACAGTACAACATGACATGACCACACACACACACACACACACACACACACACACACATAACCACAATGGGAGTGATGAGGCTGAGCAGTAAATCATAGATGATCACAGCAACACTGGCTAATCACCATGACTACCACATTATATAAAAAAAAGATGCAATCACAATAAGGATGAAAATAAAAATAATTACTTCAGGTCCTCAGGCGGAAGGGTTTCACACATGAATGATTAAAGGAAAAAAGATAACATGGGGTACAGAGAAGGATGGAGACTCTGTGCCATCTGCTTCTTAATTTCTTTAACAATTTTCATCTTTCTCTCACTGTGCATCTGTCTGGGTCAGTAATGTCTATAAGACTTCACTGGACGTTAATCACATGGAGCAACAACAGGAGGAACTGTTCCCAATGTATTTTACTGGATGTACACCCTCAGTATCACGACATCAGGTGGAGAATGTGAGAGACAGACCTTTAAAGATGCTTATCCTTTAGTAAGTTGCTCATGGTTTTTGTTTCCTTCCTTCAATCATACATTCATTTATCTTCTGTAACTTCATCCAGGTGAAGGTCGTAGTGGGCCCAGGGCCTGAATCACTGAGTGTAAGGAAGGAACACTGCAGCTGTCTCCTTTAACCTTTGAGTCATGTGATAATTGGTTTGTGGGAATTGTTGCGGTGTCACAACCTGGCCCTCCTGTAAACTTGCTTTATACCACATTGAGTGCTTTGCCTGATGAAGACTATAGGGTTCAAACATTGCTGGAAATAATTCTTCAGCGTGCGGACACATCTCATTAGTCTTTATAACTGAAGGATTAGCCAGACATAGTCCTCCATTGTGTCCAGCCTAGTACCGTCAACTGCTGTTATCATCTCCACTGCTGGGGCTGAGTGCTCCAGTGAAGGAGCTTTGTATAAGCCTTAGAAATTCCAATCGATTTCATTGAACCACTCCAAAACGCCGGCGGAACACGCTCTTCAAGGCGAGGACACTTAATTGCCTGCATTTAGATTTCAGAGCTGAAGCCAGTAAACACGGAAGACGCAGCTGGGCCTGGAGAACACCTTGAGCTAAGCAGGGGCATTCGCAAATGATGGGTGGATATTGTAAGAGCACTGTACAATTATTTACTGTCAGTCAGCGCAAGAGGAGTAGAGCTGTGAAAATTTACACTAAAAATATATATATTTTTTTTAGCTAAAAAGAATATATATATATATATATATATATATTGTCACTGTAATATTATATGCTAAAATAATTTGTATTATTATATTATAAATTATTATTCAATCATCCGAAAGTTTCTCAGGTTACTCCACTGCTGTGTTCCCTTCACTGCCTTCCAGTAGCTGCCAACATCACATTTTAGACCCTTACACACGCCTACAAACCAAAGAATGGACCAGCCCCTCTCGACATAAAGGCATTGGTCAAGAAACTTTATGCTTCTAGTAGTGCTCAGCTTTGACGTCTATCCTTCAGATCACATGAGACACAAGCATCTCTTTCCATCTGTTTCCTGGCCTGGCTCCCATGGTGGAACAAACTTCCAGTGGCATTTACTGTCCCTCACTGTCTTTAAAAGCAGACTGAAGACTCTTTGGACACTTATGCTGTTCTCATCAAAACCTCTTAAATGTTCTAAATTGCTTGGATGGTGCTTCTCTTTCCAAAGTGGCAGCAGTTGTTATTTTATGGTGTTGCAGTTATGTTCATTTTGTTTCTCACTTTTTAATCTAATGGTGTCTTGATGACAAAGCACTTGTGTAAGTTGCTCTGGATAAAACTCTCTGCTAAATGCCAGGACTGTGTGAATATCAAAACATTTGGGATTTATATGAAAACACTCTACAATCCAATACAGACCCTTGGCAGTCAGGGCTTTAATGTGAAACACAAAACTTAAAACTTGATGAGAATATGAATTTCTTCTAGCAGCTAGCATTCCAAGACTTTTTTAGGGCTAATCTAGCTGCAGTTGATTTATTCTATGCTATAAATAAAACTATTTAATATGTATTTTTTTAAATTTCCAGCAGCTGAATTTCTAGCAGATGCTAGACGTTAATATATACTCTATTTACAGTAGTATTTAATTTGTATATTTCAAATACATAAGACCATCCATCCCACCAGTAGAATGATGGGAGCTTGCTTAGTGAATATAAAACTATTAATTATAATGACCAAAGACATATTAGCAATATGTTCAGAGATATATTTGGAGTCATACATTTTAAAATACTACTAAGGGGCTCTAGTCAAAATGCTAATTTACTGCGAATTGACACTGTATTAAAGTGGTATTACAATTAAAATGGAAGCTTCTCACGTGTAGAATGGTCTCACCACCACATGCCCTACATGGAGCCAGTGTAGATGTTCCATCAGCACACGAAACCCAAGAGGCACTCCAATAAATTCAGTGTCTCTACATCCTGTCACTGGAACACACAGCCTGGCAGTTTCAATGGATTTGGCTCAATGGGAATAGAGTTTTAATTTATGGTTTAATTAGAGCTGCTATCCGTGCCTGTCCAGTAATGATGAATGGCTCTGATCAGGGTTTACTACATAAAAGCTCATTACAGAGAATGTAGCATTAGAACAATAAAAGCCAACGTTCTGAGCAGAATTCCACTGGAACGGAGATAACAAGGTCCTGTAAGGAAGGACCGGAAGGTGCAGTCTGGGAGAGTGATGGATAATTGTATTGGAGTGCTCCCATGTTGCTCACTTGATCACTGTCTCTTTGATATGCCCTGGTGCCATGATTATGTAATGAGGAATTGCTAGCATGGGAATAAGAAGTGGATTCATGTGTTTGCGATGTTGACTTTGAGCAGCCACTGATTTGTTGTGAAGAGGAAAACAAGAGAGAGAGAGAGAGAGAGAGAGAGAGAGAGAGAGAGAGAGAGAGAGAGAGAGAGAGAGAGAGAGAGAGAGAGAGAGAGAGAGAGGATTTCTGTTGGTGTAAATAAAATGAAAGATTAAGGGATCTCCAAAGTTAAGCTAGCAAAGTCTTAGAAAAAATAGATAATGATGATCATATTTCCTCACACACAGCTCCAGGGGTTGTGGGTTTGAGCCCCACTCCGGGTGACTGACTTTGAAGAATTTGGTGTGTTCTCCCTGTGTCTGCCTGGGTTTACTCCGGGTGCTCCGGTTTCATCCCACAGTCCAAAAACACATGTTGGTAGATGGTTTGGCGACTCCAGAGTGTCCATAGGTGTGTGTGTGAGGGAATGTGTGTGTTTGTGTGTGTGTGTGTGTTTGTGTGTGTGTGTGTGTGTGTGCGTGAAGGACTGGTCCCCATGCTGGACCCAGGAAAGAATGGAATCCAGAAAGCACTCCATGTATATCATTTAATCAGATAATAATAAAAATTGCTTGCACTTAAAAGATTAATAATAAATGTGTAATATTATGGTAATAATGTGGTAACAAATAAGTAATCATATGTTAATAAATTGTTATTATTATGTATTTTTAATAATAATTGCTTGACTGCAGTGGCATTACCCGGGTGTGTAATATCAGTTTTATTACCCTTAACACAGGGCATAATTTCTGATGAAATATTATAGTTTTAGTGCAAGACAATTATTGACTTATTTCTGCTTGTTTCATATCTGTTAAATCTTTAAATATTCGTGGTTTCTGCAACATTAATTACGCACTTATTACAACTGTAATAAACTTAACTTAATAAACACAAACTGTGGCTCCACTTGAATGTGTTAATGGGTAAAGTGTAAGACTAAAACGCTTAATAAGAAACCTTTTGTTTGCCTCAGTTTATTTCCCATTTGTCTTGCAATAAACTGATTATCATTCATTATATAAAATATGTATACAATAGTACAATCAGCCTTGTATCAAGGTGACGTTGTATAATGTAACAAAAATAACATGCCTGATTTGTTCAGTATATTGTGTATGAAAAGTAGTCCACACTTCAAGAATATAAAGGTTACTTTGTGACATGAGAAATAAATCACTCTTTACCAGCTTGGAAAAAAAAAAAAAATCTGTTGACCAAGCCCTAACCTTAAGCTTAAATATAAGCCTATCCCTAAGCTCCAAAAAGTCATGGTGGCATGGTTTTCAGACCCCAGCATACCTCCGGACTATGTATTTTAATGAGTGCATAACCATAATCCATCATCTCACCAACAATGTGGAACATTCTCTCTATCCTTACCTCTCCACTTTATAATTTAGTGAACTTGGAAGATTACTGTGTGCAGGTTTATTTTATTTATTTATTTATTTCCCTGCCCTATAATAATGCCACTGTTTGTGCAGGGCAGATTTGAGATCTTATCGAGCTCATCATGTCAGTACAGTGAGGGTGGTCCAGTTTCCAGGGCAGAAATCAACACATATCTGAGACCAAAGGGCAAGCAGTCTTGCTGTGATAACCCATGTTCACCCCATTTCTTCTTCTTCTTCTTTTTTTTTGCCCCTGACAAGCACTGAAGCTAGAGGAAACCTATACACATCCCAGGTGGGCATCCATCACGTCAGATGGACCAGCAGCTCAAGGCCCCCCGAGTGTCCATGTTGTTCGCTACATAAAGCTCTGTCAAGCTTCCCTGACTCACAGCAAAGCTGCTGGAGTGAAGGACAATGGAAATCCTGCATTCAATACCTGCCCCACATTCTTCCTGAGATCCATTCGTGTGGATGTGAAAACATTGATGGTTTGTGTGGTTTAATGCAAAATGTACATCCCCAATACATTTTCAATGACCATTTTGTAATATCTGATTTCTAACATGGCTCACCAATTGTCCTTGTCACTTTTGAAAGGTACTAGATGTTGCAGCCAAGAAACACCCCATGAAACTTTCTGGAGACTTGTTGACAAAAATAAGACTATCACAATGTGGGCCTGAGAAATATATCCAATATGGATTGTGTTCAAATACAAAATAAATGAAGAAATAAATTGATGAAACATTTACTTTCATTTGAAATATAGAAGGATTGTTGCCTTCTCTACAATAGCTTCCAATTTGGAGATCCATGATTTGAAGTGTGTCCCTTTGTTATACCAAAGGATTAACCTAATATTTGCTCACAAATTATGATAATAATCATAAACAATAGGGGATATTTACATTATGATTTCAGTGCTTGAATTTATGATTCCAGACATAACAAAGGCCCAGTAGTTCTTCACTATGCACAAACTGTAGCAACACCACGCTCATCAGTTTTTTTTTTTTCCATGCATTTCAAGCATGAATACAGAGCTGAGCGAGGTAAACAGCTTTTGTAAACATTCTATGCCAATCTCATGTTGGTTTTTTGCTTTTGTTACTCCTGGAATGGGTCAGACATTTCAGAATAATAAGAAGAATAAAAAAGCAGCCTGAAGTGGTCAAAACCCTGGGCAATTTAGGGCTCCTGTCGACTTTATATAATAACACAGCAAAGAGTCACAGTCAATGGTTCACAATCAATTTCATCCAATTATTATTATTAATTATAATCATACACAAGATAAGATTTAAAAAATGCTATGTCAATCCATTAGAGCTTCACATAGGACACACCCCGCAGCCACACAATTTCTATTTTTCCACTCCTACAGCTACACCCTAAATTTGCTTTGGCCGGTTATGATCTGATCAGCCACCAGCTACCCTTAACATCTACGGTTACTCATTGAGCCCATCACATTAGTACCCAAACCACCCACTGCCACACAAGCTCTTCACAGAGGTCATCAGGTAGGCACTTTCACTGAATTAAGCCCACGACGACTCCAGAAGACTTAACAGTGAAGTCTGGATTCCCAGATCCCCCTCTAAGCCAGCTTTACTGTCCTACCTTACCCTTAAGCAACAACAACCATAAATCCACATTGACCTCCCTGGTGACTGTACCTAGTCCCAGTGGCACCGTTAATGCATGCTCAGTGCCACCAGTTACATGTGATCTTTACATGCTACATCATTTCTTTATATAATAACACAGCAGTCAAAGAGTCATTTCAGCTCTACAATCAATCACAATCAATGGATCACAATCAATTTCGTCCAGTAGATAAAGCCTGTATCAGTCACCCAGCATGTTGTGATTTCATATTCTCACTTGAATGTAGCAAGGGACAGCTGGAATCTGAAGTTGATTGGCTTCATTACTGAGCAATCATGATTACACAGGAGAAAATGCTGCAGCTTCTAAACTTTTGGAGCTTAGAGGTTATGATCAGGGTTATGGTTATGCTTGGCATTATGATTTGGGTTGTGGTTATGTTAATGTTATATTTTTGTTAGAATTATGGTCCAAGTTCAAGTTCATAGGCAATACATATTTCTGGCTTTGGCCTCTTCATAATCAGACAGCTCAGCAGACTCCTAATTGTCCAGTTATTTTAGGGCTGTCAGTAGATTAAAATAAGTAAATGAATAAATAATAATAATCACACAATTTGCTTCACAATTAATCACACATTAGACAGCCCATAGTAAAAATTGACTGGGTGGCCTTGTTTCACATTTGGCGGGTTACGTGATTATGTTTATAATAAGTCCCCTTTAAGGCAGCTCATTTGAAAGTTGAGAGAGTTGAGATCGGTGTGAGTGGAGATCAGTCAATGCAAACAAATGTAAACAATTCATAATTAAGTTGAGTGGAATGAAAAGTGGAAGGCAAATGCCACACTGGCCACCCCCCATCATAAACCCTGATATTGCAGCCTCCTGATCCTAGGACAAACCCGGCTTTGCTTCATTGGGTTGTAAAGTGCATGATGTAAATATAGGCTTTGGTTATTGCCGGTGATAACTGTAAACACTCTGAAGCAACACCCAGACGACTTGCTGTCCTAATATGAACCAAAATGAACCAAATCCGTGGCAGAAGCTCTATCAGCACTAAAGCCGAAGAACCTGTAAAAGGAGTAGTGACATAATGAAGAGGATTTAAGGTGCACAGTAAGAGCTGGTGGAGAAAGGAGAAATGAAACAGGCTGTTATATCTGCTCAGATCCTCCAGTCTGAGAAGAGCTTCAATACAAATGTTAGAGCACATTGGGGGGAAAAAAGAAAAAAAATCACATTACGCTTCCTCAAAAGCCTTTCAATCTCACTGCCTTCCATTACAACACGTCAAAATACTTGTGGCGTAAAATTTCAGTGGAACATCTGAAGGTCCCTGGTACTGTCTAAGTTTTATTCACAATCCCACAGTTTCATTACCACTCTGCATAGAGCTTGTCCTTGACTGACCTAAGATGACCATCATTGCTCAAGTGTTTTTTGTTGCATTTTACCTGATACCGCATGAATTGGGCTTTGATAAGCATTCCGATGTGTTGAAAAATTAAGCCGTGGAATGTGTCCAAGTATGTCGTTACATCTCACACAATTGTGAAGGTCAGAAAACCGAAGATGCATCATTTGTGGATCTTGTATCTCCATAGAAAATATAGGCATAACATGCATTGGCTCTGTGCATGAACTCAATGCCAAATGTCAGCCTCTAGGTCATAAAACCTCTCCATTCTCCAGCACTGTGCTCTGAATACTGCAACATCATACTCTAGAGTGATAAAACTCCATCTTGAGTTCTGAGATATTTTGCACTGGGTTTTGTGAGGACTAACGTCCAGCTAATGTTGTCATGACTGAATACCATCAAATCCTGACTAAAAAGTCATATGTAGACCTTCCAGAATAGGTTCTCTTACTGCAGCAAATAAATAAATAAAAAAAAAACAAATACAAAATATGAACAAATATATCTCACTGCAGAAGAGAGGCTGGAGAGGCCAGTGTCCAGAAACATGGGGTCATATCACACTATGGTGTAGAGTCCATAATAAGTTCTCTCAATAATCTGGACAACTGTCTTTATAGATATCATCCATATTTACAACACCCTCCATAATTATTGGCACCCCTGATGTTAGTACTTTGTACAACCTCCTTTTGCCAACAAGACAGCACTTAATCTTCTCCTATAACCCTTCACAAGAGAGATCTTCGACCATTCCTCTTTGCACAACCTCTCTAAATCGTCCAGAGTCCTTGGTCTTCTCCTATGCACGCTCCTCTTCAGCTCACCCCCCAGGTTTTCTATTGGGTTGAGGTCTGGGGACTGAGATGGCCATGAGAGGAGCTTGATTGTGTGCCTTGTGAACCACTTTTGAGTAGATTTGGTCACATGTTTAGGGTCATTATCTTGCTGAAAGACCCAGTGACAACCCATCTTCAGCTTTCGGGCAGAGGCCACCAGATTCTGATTCAAAATGTCCTTATATTTCAAAGAGTTCATGATCCCATGTGTCCTTAAGCTTCCCAGGTCCTTTGGAGGAGAAACAGGCTCACAGCATCACCGATCCTCCCCCATACTTAACAGTGGGCATGAGGTGGTTTTCTGTATACTCATCCTTGGTGTTACACCAGACCCACTTAGAGTGTTTGCTGCAAAAAGCTCTATCTTGGTCACATCTGACCAAAGCACATGGTCTCAGTTAAAATCCCAGTACCGCTTGGCAAACTCCACCCATTTACGCTTATGAGTATAACTCAGAAAAGGCTTTTTCCATGCATGCCTCCCAAATAGGCTGTTGGCATGTAGATAGCGACTGATGGTTGTCTGGGAGACCTCCTCACCCCAAAATGCTACCATTTGATTCAATTCCCTTACAGTGAGCTTTGGAGAACTTTATACTTCTCTTATCATCCTTCTCACTGTGCGTGGTGCAAGATACACTTGCGTCCTCTTCCAGGCTTCTGTTTCACAGTTCCAGATGTTTTGAACTCTTTGATGATTGCTCAGACTGTAGATAAGGGCATCTACAGGTGTGTGGCTAATTTCTTGTAGGCATTGCCTGATTTATGAAGGTCGACAAACATCTGCCTTACTTGAATTGTCTGTTCTCTTGTCTTTCCCATGTTTAAGAGTGAGTAAGAGAAATAGGCCTCTGTGTAATGCCATATTTATACCACAGGGAAACAGGAAGTGATGAATAACTAATTAATTAAAGGTTCCTATATACTTTGAAACATTTTATACACTACAGGAGAAATGACATAAATGGTTCAATAAATTTATTTCCAAAAAATTGTTAACGGTGCCAATAGTTGTGGAACAGGTAATTTATGGGAAATAATTATTTCTTATTCAGGATTTTTTCTTTTTTTTTTTTTTTTTTCATTTGAGTTGAAGGTTACTTTTTTCTAAATTTTTTCAGAGTGAGATTATGCTTCTGCAATAAAAAATAATTTATTTTAAGGCTTTTAACACATTTTAACTAGGGGTGCCAATAATTATGAAGAGCGCTGTAGTTAGCTTCTTGATGTATATGCAGTGTGCCTGATGAATAATGTATATGTTATAATCCCCTGATGGTCTCAAACAGTCATATGTATATTTTTGCAACATTATTTATAGTGTGTGTATGTGTAATAAGGGTGTCAGAGTTATCATGTTAACGTGATAATGTTTTGATGAAATTTTCAGAATGTGTTTTTATTTTATTTTTTTCGTAAACACGGACATATTAAATATACACAATAAATTAATATGTTGATTTAACTCTTTCCGAATCTCAGTATTACTTTCTGGAAAGCTGTATATATATATATATATATATATATATATATATATATATATATATATATATATATCAAAATTGCTTAAATATTTCCTGTTTGGCTTGTCATAATATATATATATATATATATATATATATATACACACACACACCAGAAGCTTTCCGGAAATCCCGGTACATTGGTTTTTGCATTTTTCCCTTTCATCTCAGTTGCCAAATGTGCATAAAGTTGGTGGAAATCTAGCTGCTGCACAAACAATGCGTCGGCATATTTAAGTATTTCTGAATGGAACACATGGTCTGGCAAAGCCCCTAGACGTGATGTTTAGGCAGGTTCATTAATGGAATAATGGGCTTAATTCTTATCTGTAACTCACAAGAACACAGTCAGAGGGAAAAACCACACAAACTCATTAAAAAAAACAACTAATATGTCCTAATAACGGACTCAGAATAAAGCCTTTTAATGACAACTTTCACAGCAGTACTCATCATTTAGTATCGCCTTTGCTTGAGTACATTATGAGTAACATGTTTACAAAACTACAAAACTCAGAGACCATAGCTACCACAGTATACTGATTATTACAGGCTCTTAAACAAGTGGTTCTTGTAGAGTGATTCAGTGAAATAGCAGCACCAGTGGATAGGAGCGCACTTAGTGATGGTTAAATAAGTGCCATTTACAACGTAGAAATATTTGGAATATCTAAAGTTTTCTCTAGTTAGTACGGTTTGGTCACAAACGGTACAGTAGTGAGGCCAGTTATTGGTGTTAGATGAGTGAATTTGGAAACATGACCTACACATCCCAAAAGAATGGGATGATGTTCCATCACTCCTGAGAGCACAAGAGCACAGTTCCACTGTTCCCCAGCCCAGTGGTGGATTTTATTTTATTTTCATTTAATTATTTATATATATATTTTATCTCTCTAACAGACACTGAATATTCTACTGACCAACACTTGTCTATGGATATAGTACAAAGGCTATGAGAACGCTAGTATCAGCAAGTTGTGCACTTTAAAGTCACTTAAGTCACTCCCTACATGATGAACTTTTGGAGATGTAGTGGTTTTGAGATTTAACGAATGGAAATCAGCTTTGCTTGTTCAGGATTTAGAGTTTTTGCCTCTGCATGTATCCTTGGTGTGGCTTAAAAAATAGCTCCAAACAGAGCATGAAACAGATTCTTAAAGACAAGAACACACTAGCCTGGAAAGACAAATCTAATCCCCAACACAGGGGACCTCAGGCCGCAGCATATGGTAATAATGAGGATTACTTGGGAGATTAGGATTGTTGTTTTAAATCTGCACAAATCTCCAGAAAATAAAAGACGTGAAATAAGGGCTCAGGCATCGGAACATTGTGTAATGAAGGATGCTTTTACCAAGAGGTGTTTTGCATACTCTTGTAATTTACAATGTAAGTTTACCTTACATTTTTTTCCCCCACTCTCAACACTCAAGGGGTCCAAAGTTTCAGTTGTGATCCAGCCGATTAAACTGGAGAAGAAACCATGTGTAGACCACTCTATGGGCTACAGTTGGCTCTCTGTGTTTCCTCATTCTCACCATGAAAATGATCAACCCTATTAAGTACTTAAAACGGCAGTTAAGTATGCATTGACCAGACAAATTACCTCCTTTCTACATTCAATGTCCATTTAGTCAGCTCCACTGACTATATTACTGCACTCTGTAGGGCTGCAATAAACAGCATGTAGTCCATATGTTGCTCTGCATATGTTGTTTGCCCCTTTAACCCTTTCTTTAATACTCAAGACCCCCAAATGACCACCACACAGCAGGGCTAATTTATCATTTGGGTGGTGGTTCATTCTCAGTAGGGCAGTCAAACAGATATCATGGTGGTGTAGTTTGTGTGTGTGTGTGTGTGTGTCTGCTGTGCTATTATGAGTGGATCAGACACAGCACTGCCTCTAGAGTTTTAAACCAGAATAGTCCACCAAGCCTGTGGGGGTGTCCTTTGTTCACTGATGATTGAGCAGAGGAAGACCAACACAAACTGCAGCAACAGATCTGATGCACCAGTAAGGTTGGTGTGTCTAACAGATAGTGAGTAGTCACAGCATTTAAAACTCTACCGGCACTGCTGTGTCTGATCCACTCTTGCCAGAGCAACACACACTGACACACCTCCACCACATCAGTGTCACTGCAGCGCTGAGAATAACCCACAACGTGAATAATACATATGTTGTACCCAGGACTCAGGAAAACACTTCGACTCAGATGGGAAATAGATGGAGGTACACTTTAGTTCTGGGCCTTTAAGAACACTGAGGGTACACTCTACATTAGCCCAGTTTGACACTGTGCCTCATTTCGTATGCTAATGAATTCAGGTTACGCAGAGTGTGCCCTGGCCCAATAGTTAACTTCCTGCCAAGGGACTTAATATTGCTGGAGCACTCATGAACTCCACTAAACTATATTCAGAGTGCCCATGCTGGAAAATATGTGCTAGGTAAAACAGAGCAAGGCTTTCATCAAGGAGGAGAAAGTGGCTGCTACTGTGCCATTTGTTTTTGCAGCTGAAACTTTCAGCAGCCAAAACAGGTGAACTGGCTTAGCAACTTTCCAAAACTAGTACTGGAACCCAATGCAAACATAGTTCTAACCAGACACCAGTTCACAAATTCACGTATTGTCCAATAGATGTGTACCAATCACACCACCATTGCCTTGTAACGGTACTTTTCCACTACATGGTATAATCTAACCTATCCTTTCGCTTTTCCATTAGGTATAGTTGGTACCCAGAACCAAGCCATTTTCTAGTACCTGCTTGCTTGTGGTTCCAAGTGAGCCAAGTAGGAACTAAACAGTGGGACTGGTATTAAAAAGCAAGTTGAGGGTGAGTAGTGGAAAAGTGCCGAAAATCTCATTCTTCTGAATCTACTGTCCTTCTCACAAGACATTTAAAAAACAAAATGAGCTGCATCATTGGTACTGCATCAGTGATCAGGCCTAAACACAACTTGATAGAACCATATTTTCAGACCCTAACCTTTCCTGCAGTTCCATTCTGTATTAATCCACATACAAAAAAGGGTTCAATTAATGTCCAGAATAATCTCACTATACTATGTCACCTGCCCTGAAAACACAATGTTATTCATCACCAATTTCATTTACAACATAATCTGACATTTTTATACAAATTAGATAGCACCATATTCTACATATGACATATTCTATGTGAGGTAAACCACAGTCACTTATTCACTCACACCTGACCTATTCAAATCCTCAGCCAACCAGCTGGAAAGAGAAACGGCTGCATTTCTCAGAGCTGTATTCTCTCTCTAATCCCAACCGATATAAACTAACACAGACACACTGAGGGACAAAGCCCAAAATGAGGTTTTAATCCAGAGAGATGATGCGTACTAAAGCAGCCACTTGAACGCTGCCTTATCAGACCCCATACTTTTATCATGTGACACTGGCGGAGCGGCTGATTAGGAGCGGATTGGCAGAGGTTTCAAACACGAGGCGATAATCATCCGATGGCTGTAATTACATGGATATTAAGTTTGAAAAGGTCAAATGAGCTCTTTCTTTGAGAACCGCAAAGAAAATCTGAGACACTTAGGCCCCACATCTTCACCAGGATCTCCGTGTAATTTGCTGCTAATTCTTCCAAGCCAAAAAAGCAACATCCAGAAAGTGGTTGCATATAAAGGAGGACCATGACCGTGCTTCCTTGCACCGGGAGAATGAGGAGAGGCAGACAGAGAGGGATTAGACACTGTATTACACGATAGAGGCTGCAAAAGAGATGGTGACGGTAGTAGTATTAGCCTCTTCTGAGCTCTACAATTGCCCCTAACTAAACTTCCCTGGTCTTTCTGATACACAGCTACCTGTTCTTCTACCAGCCCAGTACACAGCAGATCTCCAAACATAGTCCATGGTCTTATATAACAGCTGTTCTAATGTCCACAATAAAATCATAATTAATCTACCCTGCTACCCAGACCCAAACAGAGCTTTATTTGGCCCTATTTCTCACATCCAGATCAAGCCTACATCTAGTGTAGAGATTAGAGAGACTAGAGAGACTTTTACATTCAACTCTAACATAGTGAATTAACCAAGACTATGGATAAACAAAGAAAGGTAAATTTATACTTCTGTATTGACTTGATGCAAAGCCTATGCCGTAGGCTACGAGAGAGCTGTACACTATTTATACTTCTGTGTTGGTGTCTGCGTAGCTCCACAACACTAAGGCTACATCTCAAACATCTTCCTTTACACTGTGTAACACACAGTATAGTGGTGTATTAGTATTACCTTTATAAATCTTTGCACTATTTAGGCAGTAGGTCAGTGTCTGGGAAACAAATACAAAGGCGGCACGTTTTTCCCGCGAGGTCCCACTTATCGTTATGTTTTTCCCGGAGACGTCCTTATTTTCCCTTTCTTCAATGTTTTTAGTCATCCACACCATGTCTGAGTAAATCTCTCTCCATGATTTTACTGCTGTCTCTGTGTGTGGAGGAGAGAAGTTGATGTTTTTGTACTTCTTCTGTTCAACTTAAAAAATGTCTGTCCGGCTACTGAGCAATCACAGCCACTGTGGACCTGAAGAAGAGTTAGAGAAATAGTGCTGTTGTGGGAGATTATTTTCAACCTTAGTGTTGGGTTTATGGATGATTTCTCACACTAGGTAGACATCAGAAATTCATGTGCACGTCCATGAAGGCTGAACTATATTCGTTACATTTTGTTTGCGGACATCTGCTTATCCACCATTTTGTTCAAAATGAACAAGACCTTTGGAAAAAACTAGCCCAAGCAACCTGTTCACTGGGTGAGCCTGGGAGCCTGCAAGCCCTGCTGACTGGATGTCTGTTGCTTTTGTGCTCTGCTACAGATGACCTCACGCCTGACAATACAAGAGATGAGGCGTAATGAATGTCCAATTAGAATCTCATCAGCTCCAGAGTTACAAGTTTAGTTCGCCACTGATTCTAACCATGTGAGCTGCCAGACCAGCTCTGTCCAGATTCCTGGGAACGAGGGGAATGAAATGTGGCAAATGCCCTAATGCAATTAAGTTGATTCTCTAAATGTGACAGGCCACTGGTTACCCTTAGCATGGAGCAGAAATTGATGAATACAACACTTCCAATCTTTTGCCCTGTGACCTATGCTGGCTGCTTCAACAATAACACTCTATAATTTCCTAGAACAGTGTTTCCAGTGGTTACTTTTGTAGTCTCACCTTTCTGTGGTTTTGGTAAAGCACTCAATTTAAATTGCATTTATTAACAACATATGTTATTGCATACCAATTTAATTTACATTTTGGATTTTATTAATGCATTAAGACAGGTCTGTTTATCCGTAGATATGATCTATGCAGAATGCTTTGTTTTATAAGTGAACACTGCAGAATTGTAATGATTTTTTCCCCATAGGCAGTGGCTGATTTTATGGCTTTAAACTGCCATTTCTGCTGTTGTGGCTGAAGTGTAAATATATTGTTACCTATGTGATTACATACAATTTTAATGTACATTATGTACCTATGTATGGAAAACTAAAGGCAGTAATGATATGCATACATTGTTGCACTATTTTAATTGATTTCAACTCATCTACAACAAAAGCATAGTCCAGTTAACCAGAAGCATCACATTGGGCTGGGTATCTAGTTTGTGATTTGTATGACCAAGTCAAAAGTATGACCAAGTCAAAAGATGATCACTTTTTTCTATTGTTTTCACAGACCCTAGCTCTGAGGCCCTGAGAAGGAACAAGTGGGAGGAGCTGAAGAGTTTGGGCTCTATACTGGAATTGAAAAATCGAGTGTGCCACACGAGGACAACCACAGACACATGTTCTCCCACAAATTTCTTCTACCTTGACTTTGTTTCATGCTCCAGCTAACATCTTATAGGCTTTGTCGGAACATGGTGTAGGATAGAGTTGATGGAGAGCAGCCTGGTGTGAAGTAGCTTGTGTCTGAGGATGTTTATTTTTTTCTTTTTCAGGAATCCTTACAACAAAGTTCCTCAGATGCCCGTGGGGACTACTGATGGTGCTTTATTTTATGTTTTCTTCTTACAACTATGGAATTGAAGTATTCAGAGCCTACCTGGAATCACTGGGCATAACGATGGAGCACGCTATGAAAAGGGTGGCAGGTCATCACCTGTGGACCATTTAAATCACTCACTCAGTCATGCAGTCATTGGAATTTGTAGGGCTTCTTTTATTTGTAATTATGTAGTTACACATGTATATATGCTATAACTATGTAATTAATCAACACATTCCTTATTATAAATGGATAACTATTGCTATATGTGTGTGCCACAACCATGTCAGTGTCACTGAGCATGTACCAGCCAAATAATACCTACTTTGTGATGGTCCTGACCATTGAAGAACAGGGTAAAGGGGGCAAACAATATGCAGAGCAATAGATGTTCTACAGTCAGTAATTTTAGACCTACACAATACTCCCCCATGGTCAATGGAGCAGAGATAATTGACAGTGAGTGTAGAAACAAGAAGGTGGGCATAATGTTATGGCTGGATTTTGTATAAGAACAACTGTAGTAACTGGTTCAGACACATTGCTAATTTGTTTGTCATGAATAGCATGGTAGACAGGAAGAAGAATTAGCATCACAGAGAGCAAAACCATCTGACACTCCAACTTTGATTTGACAACATGTGGTGCTATGCAGGAAAACAAACAACAGATAACTAGGCAGATGTTACTTTTCATACTTCATTGTTGTCTGTAATAACTAAGTCATTAAGCATTAATACATATAATAAGTATGTAACTACTATTGTTACAGATAGATGACAGTAATCCAGTGGATGGAAACATATATCAACAACTTATGTTTATAAATGTGTATTTAAATAGTAATAACATGTAAAGAAATCATATCACCCTAAACAAGAATAAATATGCTCTCTGTTCTTTGGATGACCATGCTGACTGCCTCTGATATTTTGCTACTTTGTATTTGGCCAATCGCTTGGTGAACACAAAGGAAAATTAGCATCACAGGGAGCAGAATGTTAAGACACGCTATGTTTGATTTTCAAAGCAGCATCAGACAGCTACAGCTGATGTACATTGTACAAGCAACTTCATTATCCATTCCTCATGCCAACAACTTCAAAGTGACTTCCCAGACTGTGTGGTCTTTGTAGTTCACTGTGATAAACAGAGTGGAGTTTTAGCAAAACAAGCTAGCAAGGGCTGTATAGGGCAAATTTCCAGGCTGTATATATGAACACTCTCAGAGGCTCTAAATTATAGGGGGAAAAAACCCTAAACCGGTTAGTCAGGCTTAATTTATATTATCTGTAATAACCATGTATTTATGCACTAATACATGTAATAAACATGTAACTACTGCCCATTTATTCACTGCTACACATCCACTACCTCCTGTAAGTACGTGTATTTATAGCAGTATACTGGAGTGCATTTTCTCTTATGTAATAACATCAGACACCATTGTAGGTACCACGATGACCACCTGATGTGGTCCAGATGTGGCAATGAAGTGGTGTTGCTAGAGTTATTTCTCTATGAAACATGGAATGGAGGAAGCACAAGAAAAAAGGAGAGCCATGTATGTAGATCTGATAGCTCAGAGTCAGAGGAATGAGTGAAAGATCAGCTATGAACTGTTTGAAACTGACTGCCAGGAGTTTGCAGGACAGCATCTAGAGGGATTGCATGGGACCCCTGGGGATATGTGGGCTACAGTCTGAAATCAGATCTAAACCTGAATCACACTGATGTGTAAGAAATGTTCCAAAAAGCTTTTGCCAAAAGGAATTCGTGTGTTAATTTGAAATAGTTTAAAGGATGCACATGGACTGTTCAGACCCTTTTTGTTTTCTAAACATTGGGAAACGGAATATTTCAGCTGTATTTGGTCAAAAAGCAAAGACTGGTCTATATATATATATAACTGCAGTGTCCTAAAGTGATGCTAATGTAGGAAATATCACTACACTGGGAGGAGACTACGATTGAATAGCGACAAAGAGGCAGAAAATGAATCAAAATATCATTCAATACTTGAATGCATGCAGCATGAATGAGTGCTCATCACAAGATCTCTTTAGAAGTTGTTCATTGAAACTGTGTCAGCTGAGAACACTTTTCCAAGTCCTTCTGATTTATTGATGGCTTCAGGTTTTGAGAATACAACAGCGATAGAGATTTTGAGTGGAAATTAAAAGCAGATCAGACAATTTCATTCCTTAAAAATACTTTCAAAAATGTATCCAAAAGCGATGTTAAAAGTAGTAGCTGTGTTCATTTTAACTCCCACTGAATTATTGTTGAGACAACATTTTTAAACTGTCCCTAACACTATAAGCCAAACCATAACTTGGAATAAATGAAGGCAGTGATATTGATAACACATGCTTCTGACCTGACACAAGTATTGCCAAGAGGAACACATTGCTAACACCTTGTTTTTTAAAGTGCTTTCTGAGGGCCTAGGCGAAATGGTTCACACGGTTTATCATCAGCTTCCTGATATTATGAGTAACACATGGGTTATTCTTCTGCTTGGTTTATCCCTGCCCTTTTACTTACATTTTTTTTCAGCTTGTAGAAAGAAGAGAGCAACACTAGGTGTAGAGGGAGAGGAGTGTGTAAGGTGAAAAGTGCAGTTTGGGAGGCTATAAAGCTTTTATATTAGCACAGGTATGGCGCTCAGAAGAATAAGGGAGAGAAATTCAAGGCTAGTGCTTATTCTTTTTTTTTTTTTTTTTCCATACACCCACAAAGACACACACAAATTAACAGCAACTTCCTCATCACACTTCTAAGTTAAAAGTCCTCCAGGCACACTCAAAGTACACAGTAAAAACAGTGAGCCTAAGCTAAGACAATCACCTATTGCTTAAGGCAGGTTTTCACACTGCTGACAAATACCGCACCTTAACGAAATACCTCTATGGAGTATTTTACACCCCTCCAGGCCATTCTTGGCATTGGGTTTGGAGACTGTGTGCTAATCTGTAGCCAGCCCAGATTTCCCCATTCTACTGACGATGCTGGTGTGGTGCCATTCTCAGGTTTGCCCCATTATTTCTCAAACTACTTCTCCAAACACTCAGTTCTGTTTCTGTAACCCTTCTTCATTTAGGATTTACATGAAAATTAGCCATTCGGCTAAATCTGGCACATTTACATTATGACATCATGATGTTGATTACTGTGTTATTTAAACAAATAAATAACAAAATGCCATGTCTTTGTGGGAGTTTACGTAATGATTATAAATAAACATCAGTCAGAACATAGAAATGTTACAGTATGGGGTTATTGATGTGACAAATACTTGCCATGTCAATTAAATGTTAGGTATACAATAACAACAAAGGCTGGAGACAGAAGTCAGAAGTCAAATATTTGGGTACTGATTTGTCGTTGATAAGAAAAATGGAGAGGAACATATATGAGCAGACTAATTACAACAGAATAACAATGTAACTACAATGCAGTTAAAATTTAAATACCTAAGTATTACTTTATAAATGTATAAAATTTAATAGTCCTCGTGCTAGACATCTGAACTAAAATCTATGCTTTTTCTAGGGCACAGAACAGGAAAAAATGAAGGTAAAAATTGTGGTAACACACATCCTTCTGACCTGACACAAGTATTGCCAAGAAGAACACCTTGTTTCTTTTTAAAGGGCTATCTTAGGGCTCATAGGTGAAATGGTTCACACAGTTTATTATCAGCTTTCTGAGTCACATACCATGGGTTATTCTTCTGTTTGCTTCATCCCTGCCCTATTACTTTCAGCTTGTGGAAGGACGAGAGCAACACTAGGAGTAGAGTGAGAGCAGTGTGAAATGTAAAATGCAGTTCAGGAGGCGATGTGGCTTTTATAAGCACAGATACAGATATTCAAAGCTAATGATTGTTCGTTTTTCACACACACACAAATTAACAGCACATTCCTCATCGCAATTCCAAGTTAAAAGTCACACTCCAGGTACACAGAAAAAACTGTGAGACAATTGCCTATTGCTTGATGCAGGTTTACACTCTGCTGACAGAAGCGGCTCAGTAGTGGGGAGAAAAAAAAATAAAAAAAAATAAATAAACTGTAAAGGATATAACACCCCTCTAGTCCACTCTCAGCATTGGGTTTGGTGACCATGGGGTGACTCATGTGGCGCTAGCCCAGTGTTCTCCATTACATTAACACTGCTAGTGTTGTGACACCCTTCCAAGGTTTGCCCCATTATTTTTCAAACTACTTCCCCGTTACCTATCCCTCTCCATCTTCATGCATTCCATTACCTTCCCTCCCTCTCCCTATCTCTTCACACGCCACCATCTCACTCTCTCTTTTATCCACCCGTCTCCCTCCATTTCTTTCCCCTTCAATCTCCCTCTATCTCCCCCACCATCAATCCCCTCTTCCAGTGACGTGTATTTAAGCAGCTAGGCTCTGTTGGAGAAGGAACAGATTCACTTGGGTATACATTAACCAAGTCTGCGATTAGTTCCCCCCAAGAAGTGAGCTCTGGTCCTCTTTCTACTGGTCTGTTCTCATTAGAGCTTCCTTTGGCAGAGAAATCACAGCCTCCCCAAGTTGTTCCCCACTTCATTAAAGTCATACTCATTCATTTTTAGAAGAGCGTATAGAAGAATGTCCATTTTAAATTAATTAATTAATTTATTTATTATTTTTACATTTATTTATTTATTTATTGGATTCAAGTATAGCAACATGACACACACAGCATGAATTTGCTTCCTGTTACAGTTATTTCCAGTCCCAACCCACCATGGGCCTGGGGGTTATTAGCCTTTGAATTCTGGAGGGATTTTTTTTTTTTTTTCAGAATCTTAGCACTTCACAAATCTTCCGCTAACAAATTAGCTTCAGTTGGATGTGGTCCATCCAACAGGCAGTTTATTAATAGACTACAGTCCAGGCCCGAACGATGGTGTAAGGCTTATGTTCCTTCTCAAAGTCCAGACTTAGGCAATGTCAACATTGAGCACAGAGAAAGGACAGGAAACCTCAAGGACAGTTGGTGTAAAAGCTGTATTTAGAAATCAATTATCATTCTAAATGTTCAATTTTCTTTTGTTAGATGTCTATTTATAGTCCATTCCACTCCTGTGACCCACAAGTGCTTGCCCATGTGGGCATTATAGTCCTTGATCTCTGGAGGGATTTACTCCACAATCCGGGTCATCCTTACACTTTCAGAAAAAAAATAATATAAAAGGTACTGTAGAGGTACATTATTGGTCACTAAAGGTACAAACAGTGTAAATATACTTTAAGGGTACAGCAGTGGATTTAAGGTCCAGTTTTATTTTCTAAAGGTACATTGAATTCTCTTAGCTAGGAGGAGAAGGATATTTATATATGTTAATTCAATTATAATATGTAGAATGTGTTCTAATTATTTTCCCTAATTAACCTTCCTCCTGCGTTAGCTTTCTGTTACCATCTCTGATGTTAATGGGTCGGTTTTGACCCGTGTTTTAAATCAGCCATAAGACACCCTAGAAACAATTAATTATCAACCAATTTGTTTCTTACCTCTTGTTTACGTTGTTAGGCTTCATTACCTATGAAAGGATTGGTTTTAATTTTTCATTGTTGCATACTGCACACTGGAGATATTGTACACTCTACAAAACACAAACTCTAAACTGACTTGGCCTTACATGTCTGGACATGTCTGTCTTTAGATAGAAAGAACGAAGCCGCTAACTGAAGCTCAAGAGGTTGTAGGAAGAGCTAGTTGTAGGCTGTTTGTGTATAGTGTGTTGATCTTGAACAAGAATGAAATGGCTTCTCAGACCTATTGTGAATATGTATGGATCTATATGGTGTATTAATAAAGAGGGTTCTATGTAGCCATGAAAAAAAAAGTTCTGCTGCTGTTATGGTGTCAAGCTTGTAATTATAGAAGACATGTTTTAATTTAGGGCGGCACGGTGGCGCAGCAGGTAGTGTTGCAGTCACACAGCTCTAGGGATCTGGAGGTTGGGGGTTCGATTCCCGCTCCGGGTCACTGTCTGTGAGGAGTTGGTGTGTTGTCCGCGTGGGTTTCCTCCGGGTGCTCCGGTTTCCTCCCACAGTCCAAAAACACACGTTGGTAGGTGGATTGGCGACTCAAAAGTGTCCATAGGTGTGAATGTGTGTGTTGCCCTGTGAAGGGCTGGGCACTCCAGGGTGTTTTCCCGCCTTGCGCCCAATGATTCCAGGTAGGCTCTGGACCCTGAATTGGATAAGTGGTTACAGACAATGAATGAATGTTTTAATTTATTATTTATTTCTTCAGGTGCTTCCTTTTAGGAAACCTAAAGGAAGCTTTGCCGTCCATTCCATTTGGAAAATATTCAAGCTACTATCCAAGCTTCAACATTGTTAGTCCACAAGAACACTTCAACCACCACAAGTTCCACTTTGTCTTTAGAGTTGACTTCTTGGATTTGAATCTCATTTGAGAAACAAAGGAAGGTTCTTGGATCTTGACCTTGTTGTAAAATGTGAGTTCTTGGTTGAAGGACTTTTCAACAGTTTAAAGTCAGGTTACAAATGTTAGTGAAGAAGATCAACATGGTGATAAGTGCACTGCAGCTCCACTCCTTTCAAACAATATCGCACATTTTTCATTTTGGTTGGAAAGAGCCACTTCAGTCAAACTTACTCAAGCATGCTTACTCATGTCCTCTAGTGGCTGCCGGCAGTCTTGAGAGTTACATATTCTGACTTGAAGACGTTAACCTCCTTGGGTTTTTGGGTGAGTGGAACTTTATAAGTCCAGAAACTTGGTATTTTAATTCTACTGAGAATTAAAGCAGGTGGGGATTGTTTTTGTGGTGTTGCAGGTCTGTCCTGATTTTCTCAAGATCATAACATAAATCTGCAAACTTTGCCTTTACTCTTTCTTACACAAGTATGTTTTCCTTAATCTGTTCTCCTGTAAACAAATCTAAACACATCTAAATTAACTGCATATCACTTTGGCTGGAAAGGAAAGGAAGTGAAGCTTTTAAAACAACAAACCAGTGAATATTTGGAAAGATAGGAACATGGCTATCATGCTGCTCATAGACCCTTTTGAGTGGAGAATAAGGCCCGTTCCTGCATGTACGGGTATGTGTTGTCCAGTACCCCAGACAATCACTTTGCATTTAACATTCACATTGCCAGTTTTCTCAAAACTAAGAATGCTGAGACATCAATGGAACTGTTGTTTTAAATAGCCAGTATAGGACCTCCACACCAATGCCTGTCAGCACCACTGTTGGAGTTTCTGGCCAAGCCTATTGATTCACTGAGAAAAAAAAAAATAGAATCATGAGATTGCTGAGGCTCAATGCTATAATTCTGCATTGCAAAAGACAATATAAAAAAGCTATATAAAATTAAACATTAATTTTAAAGCAGAAATTTAATTAAACTGCTATTACATTGTAATTAACTATGTAATTATTACATAACATAGTAATGTAGTAACATAGGTATAGCTTGCAAAATAGTAAGAATGTTCATTTTCTAAGGAGGAAATGACAATATTTTACACCTTACATTAAATTCATGTCATACATATCTAGTGAAGTAGGACTTTTTCATCTTTATATGCTGCATTCGACCTGCTTTGCTGAAATATGGATGCCTCAAGCTTTTTCTTGAAGCTTTTCTTGCCCTTTTCTCTCACCCCCCTCTGGACCAATGATATATTTATTCACTCTTCAGTCTGAGAATGAAAGGATGGGGGGAAAGAGTGGATCGATTAGTGCACCATACAAATACAAAGATACACACACACACACACACACACACACACACACAGAGAGAGAGAGAGACACACACACACAGACACACACACAAACACTTTTGAGCAAATTTAAGATGTCCTCTGAGGGTTGGGTGGGTATGACAAAGTCACAGGAGATCATTAATATGCTCAGTCTATCTCATTCTGTCCCTTTTCTTGCACTTTCACTCACACATCCGGCTTCAGGTGCTCTGCAGAAACGAGGCTGAGTGTTTCCAGAACTTTCCGAGGCCATGCAGTTTGTTGCCAGGATACGTTGATCTCTCAGGGTGTTTGTATTCAGAGCAGGTGCTCAATAGCCAGCTCACTCTGTGAGCGTATGCATGAGAGATAGAGAGGGTGGGAGGGAGGGAGAGGGAGAGGGAAAGAGGGACAGAAAGAAAGTGAGGGGCTCGGTCAAAGATGCCGCCAACCTCTAATGTTGAAACAAAAGCTCGATTAGCTTCCGATTGGGGCCAAGGACCACGCTATTCACTTTCTTTTTATTTACAGGCCAAATCCCAAGGTGTGCCCACATTAGAATTCATGGAGCTTCAACTCAGATCCCAGCATGCCCTTGCTGTCCACCCATCAGCCCTTTTCAAGTTTCCAGATTCAATCTATCTGCATGGGAACACGGACCAATCGATCTGAGATCAACAATGCAGTCTTGTCAACGAAAGGTAAGCACTTGGACTTAGAGCCTGCAAAGGCATGTGCGTAGATTACCACACGTGTTCATTATTAGCCATTAATTACCTATGACTACCTTTCTTTTAGAGATTATGCTGGATCAGCAGGTGTCCAGACACTGTAAAACAACTGGAAAGCAGTGCTGAGGAAGAGCTAAGAGCAAAGATTTGCAATTCTATATGTGTGACAAATATCCCATGGAACCATCTGTATGCACAAGAGTGTCCCACCTTCAGAGTCACCAACTGACTGCTGAAACTGGGTCTTTAACGTTAACTGCTCAGTGTTCTCTGGCCTTTTGCTGTACTTCATCTACACAGCATTCTAGACTAATGTATGCTTTCTGTATCTCCATAACTATTAATTCATAGTTTTCTAGGTTATTTATTTACTTATTTATTTATTTATTTATTTATTTATTCATTTGATTATTATTATTATTATTTGTAGAAGCTTTGGCTTGATTAAATGGTTCTTTGCATCATGAAAGTGTTCTTCAGATTGATGAAGAATGTGCTATAGAGAAGGGTTCTAAAAAAGGCACCAAAAATGGTTCTATGTCAAGTTTGTTACAGTAAAACAATCATTTTTGGGGCCATATAGAATCCTTCAAAAGCTTTTATACCACTAGCTATAGCACATTCTCCATCAATCTTAAGAATCCCTTCATGAGGAAAAGGATCATTTAAACATGCAAAAGATTCCATTGTTCAGGGCTCTATACATAACCATTCCATTACTAAAGAACCATTGAGCCATAATTTTTAAGTGTCTAAGCTGGTTTGTGTCGATACTGCTTTTCGTAAACCCACTTTGTTTATATGCAGCTCAGTTTATACGCTGCTTTATTTACATAATGATCATTGTTTATGAGCTGCTCTGTTTATACACTGCTCTTGTTTTTACATTTGTCTAATAATTCTGTTTGTTTTGTACACATATCTATGTTTATGTACTGCTCTTTGTTTATACACTGGTCTTTGTTGATTACAAAATGCTTTTTTGTTTATGCAGTGCTCTCTGTTTATATACTGTTTGTTTGCATCATCCCCTTTGTTTGTTTTGCTCCAGTGCTGACCACAGGAGGATGGATTCTAGATTAAAATCTTCTCAAGGTTTTTTGAAGTTTTTTCTGCTATTGTTAAATCAGCGGCGCTCACTTGAACCAAAGATCAAGAATTCTGGAAGTTTTTTGTCAGAAAATACTAGTTGACAAAAGCCCTATTGAAATGAAACAGAACTAAAATGCTATTCATTTAAAGAGAAGAAAAATAATTCATTTAAACTTTTCTTTGCTTCTTTGCTACTCAAGTGGCATATTGCAATCTCACATCATATCATGGCACATGTACTGCAGCTGAACATGACGTCTCAGCTATTATAGATTTTTAACATTGAATATATTTGCAGGTTTTAATAAATAGGATGACATATATGAGTGTCTGATGTTTCTAAGTGTCATGTATCTCATGGATCACACTGCATGATTTGTTTGGGAGTGACTTAGAGATTCTAATCATTTATCCCCCCCCCCCCCCCCCCCACACACACACACACACACTCACACACACACTTAACAAAACACTAAAGCATTTACATGCTGCATTGGCAAGTATGGCCAATTACCACCAAGACCACCCTAGTCAGGTGTCTTTATTTGATGTCCCTTTATGCATCTTTCAAGCCTGTCTCATGTATCAGTTCAGTCATGTAATTAAACCATTCACCTGATGCAACTTAATGGTGCAGTGAGTGGGGTAGAGTTGTCATTGTCTAAGTGAGTAAAAATGGTTTGCAGGACTGCAGGACATCAGACAGTAGATGACATGGATGGTCTTATCAAGGTTACAGAGTGGACTGGGCCAGAGCCAGGGCCCTTTTCACCAAGTTAGCCAAACTCGACTGGACCAGAGCCAAAGTTTCTTATTCTGGAATAAGCTGGCTGCAAGCCAGGAAATTCTTCACATGGAAGAAGAATTGACTAAACTTCCTCACCACAGTAGCGATGTTGACAGGGCTGACAGGACTGTAATAAGTTTATTACAGCGTATAAACAGTAAATAGGATAAGCCTGATACGGCAAACACGGATTATGTTGCAAAACAGTTGACTGCTATGAGAAGTTTATTAAATCAAAGTATATAAACAGCAAATATGGGATTACTGTGGAAAACACTGGACTGGACTTCACATCAATGAACATCTATGGTGTCTCTCCTTCTCTCTCTCTCTCTTTCTCTATTTCAAAACCCCCACTTGCATACAAACACAAACACATGCTCAGCTGCATTGATGAGTCCATTTCTTACACTGTGTTTGGCTGTAAAGAAAGCAATCACATGGCAAACTGTAGCGCAACAAAGCGGGGCCCGACGAATTACAGCTGGCTTTGTGAATAAACAATTTTTCCAGTGTCAAGCTGATTTCTACAGATAAGACGGGACATTCCCGTGGCTGCCTCATCATGTGCTGGGCTTATTATTCCACCATACCAGCACTTTTGAATGAGTCGCAGAGGGGGAAAAAAGAGCCACACAGCAAAAGAAAAACAAAGAAATATTGTGGTCTACAACAAAAAGTGATATTGCAGAGCAGGCTCCTTTGTGCTTGGAAGAAAAAAAAAAAAATACAGGTGTCTATACACTGAGTTATTTCATCTCACACTGTCATTCACCCCAATATCTGCATAAAAAAGCATAACTAAGCTTGGGACCCACTGTGTGAAAGGTCTCCATGACCGATGCCAATGTTAGTCAGAGAGGTAGGAAGCCCCCCAGCTTTGAGATTCAGTCGGCCATGTAATGTTTCATACTGGTAATTAATCAGATTGGGTTTGAGGTCAGTAAGAGTAGCCACATTACCATATAAAAAAGTTTCCAAAAACAAAACTTTTTTAGAGATCATTTGAGCTGAGTCTCAACATTTGTACTGTTTTGAAACAAGAGCAAAGTGAAACAACACAAGCAGCAAAATCCATAATCCTAAACCCAAACAGACAGCAAGGTCAAAGCCAGAATAACAAGAAATAACTGTGGAAAAAAAAGCACAGCTAAGGAACGGACTCAGAATGTTGAAGGCACTGGGAGAAGAGAGAATGAATGTTTTGCTTTTGAAAATCCCAAAAACAAACGGACACAGAATATACTGGGCACCCAACATTCGAGAGCAAGAGCAGAAATGCTTCTGGTTTAGATTCGGCATAAAAATATTCGAATATATTCTGGAATTTTAAAAGTGTAATAGGTTTTTTTTTGTTCATTTGTTCATTCAATCATCTTCAGTAACAACTTAAAAAAATACAATTTACTTTTGCACATTCTACAATTTTTTCTCATATTCCATTTTTTCTGACACACCCTATCTAGTGTTACTGATGGGTACAGTGGGTTCAGATCAGTGTGAGTTATAATATAGAGTGAGTCAAAAGTAATAGGACACTACCTGAGAATGCTACAGGAAACAGTGTACCCATCCATTCTGTCCAAATATGGTGCTGAGCATTAGGGTCTGTTTGAGCCTGTAACGAGTCTGTAACGAACAACAAAACTTTGAAATTTCTAAGTTAATAACTTTTAAACCACAAGAGATATTGCAAATCTGTTTCTGAGACAATTCTGGGCTTCTTTGAAATGCCTTTGCCTCAAAATGGTGGTTTTTAAGATGGCGGCCATGTTCCTAACATAGCCTATTACTTGCTCACCCATAACTTACTGCAGTATTCAGATAAATGTTGTCCTGTGACTTTTGACTCACCCTGTACACATGTGTAAATGATGGTGTTTGTCTGTTTAAATTCAAAATGAAAACAAAAAAAGAAAAACACATGAGCACAGCCCCAGAAAACACACAGAGAGAACATTTTTCAGTTTATTTCCATGCAATTTTCTGTTGTTTTCAAATCAAAGACAATGGGTCCACTGTGGCATATCTCTTTAGTCTCTGTGCTCTTTTTGGAGCTTCTTTTGCCTGACATGCTCTCTCATATTGTCACGGTTTGTGCTGAAGTACTTGCTATTGTGTACCCAGATGGGAACAAACACCATGACAAAGTAGCCGGCTTGTGATTGGTCACTTTTCTTCTGAGCCAAATGTCCCTATGAAAAACACCCAAATCTCTAGAGAATCTGGCAAAGTGGGACTAAGGTTACTGTTACCTTCAAGTTAAGGACCCCAAGGGCCACCATACACCAGCCAAGCAGAGATACAGGGTCGAGTTTTCACTGCCAGCAAGCATCCATCCTCTTCAGTGCCTCCAGTGCCTCTTCACCATTCTCATTCCAAGAACAGCCAGCACAGCAAGAACAGCAGGTCTTCACCAGCCGCTAACCGAATAAGCCTGTGCCAGTGGGTGTCGCCTCCGGCTGCACAAATCTGATCTCACAGAACAGAGATCCAATCAAACGTCAGATCTAAATCACTACCTCTACCATCCCATTGGTTATTATTAGCCCACATCAGTGTCTGCAATACATCAGGAGTGGGATGATGAGAAGATGGGCTTTTTTACCATTACAGTGATGGGAATTGAAGAAGGCGGCCCCTCTGTGACGAAGATAGCATTGCTTCATGCAATTTTCCAGTGAAACTAAAAGTAATTGCACTTGGAATGGCCAATCTCCCATTTTTGACATTTGAAATGATTCGGGACACATTTCACACGGTCATGCTCACTGATCCCTAACCCTTTTGTTCTACGATTAGACTGTAGTCCATCGGTTGCTCTGCATACATTGTTAGCACCTTTTCATGCTGTTTTTCAGTTCTCAGCAACCCCACTAAGAACATCACAAGGGGGCGAGGGTATCGTTCTCAGTGCTGCCGTGACATATTAACTGCAGTAGCATAGTAGAGCTACTGCCTCTGACTTGGTTGCAGTGGACAAATGAGTTAGGTGTCTGTGGAGAGTGAGTAGTGTTGGAAAACTACAGCAGCACTGCTGTGCCTGATCCACTCAACACACACCAACACAACACCACCACATCAGAGTCATTGCAGCACTCAGTTATTCAGATCTCAGTTATTGTCCACATAATGATTTCAGTGTGCTATTCAGATGATGCCAAATGATGGAAACAAAGCTTGTGTATTAGACATTAATTTCAGTTCAAATTGAGGGAACCAAAAACCCAAGGACTCTATACTCTGTGATTTGCCTTTGTGGATTCATACAGGGCATAGCCAGAAATACAGCATCAACTTAATAAAACATGTATGAAATGTATTCAGTGAGAACAGATATTAAACTTATTTTCAACCTTCACTCTCAATAACTGCACTTTTATTAAGCTTAGTTTCTAATGCTTTAATTATAAAACTCAATTACAGTGTTAAAAATAAAGGTGCTACACTAGGTCCTTTGAGCAAAGAAGAACCACATTTGGCTCAATAAAGAACCATTTTTGCTAATATGTTTAAATGAACAAAGAACGTTAAGATCGAGTGATGATTTTTTTAAACCTTGAAAAAGTTCCCCACATTCACACATCTCTTAAACAAGCAAGGACCTTTATGAAGCCAAATGTGGTTCTTTTAAGTCAGTCCTCAAAGAACCATTGGTAGCACCTTTAAGAGTGTATAACTGAACATTGAATATTTATTTAAGGGCATATAATTACTAAAATTATTACTAATATTATTCTCCTTCTTCAGCTATTAATACTCTTACTAATGCTTCAGTGACTATCAGAAATTATAAAAAAAATACTATGACTACATTTAATATTAAAACTCATGAATCTATCAGTGACTGCTACTAGTGCTTTGATTTTATTGTGTCTATAAATACTACTGGAAATAGTGTGATTACTTCTATGAATACTACATGGCTAGCACTGCTACTATTACTATTACCCAAAACAGTGCTTAACATGAGCTGGATTGTGCTGGAACAAGGTCCAGCACCTGTCAAATTTGAAGTGCGTGCTTTCCAGAACTTATTTACATGGATCAGACATCATTCTCAATGGCAACTGTATAACTGAGTTAAATAAATCCACTTCCTAAACTGTGTGAACTGGAGAGCTAAACTCCATAGCAGAACCAATCACAATCTCAGTTAGGGGAGGGACAAGAGGGAATCAAATCAGTATGAGTTCTGGTTCAGTGAGAACTAATGCAGCTCATAAATTCGGTAAAAGCTCTCACTGAAAAGGCACAAACTAATATGAATACTTTTGTTCACCGGTGTACTTTACCAAATGTCAGTCAGCGTTTTTTCCCTTTTTTTTGTACTGCTACCACACCAAGATCTGATACAACTGACACAGATATAATATGAGAATTAATACATCTGACATTAAACAAATTAAATTAATTCAAAGTTTAACTTTTTCAGTGCAGATTTGTTAGCTAGCACAGTTAGAGCATTGTGTGAATTCTGCAGGATTAAAACAAACAATGAACGCTGGCATTGTTCAGTCATTAAGACACGTTGTAATTATATTTTAGCTCTGACAGAGGCAGTACGTAAACCTGAGAGTTTTAATCATCAAAATGATCTTGAACGATTTGACGGTTGTGTTTTATGGGGCTCTGTCAGGGAGGGACCCAAAAAAAAATAACACACAACACAACAGTCAACGAGTGCCAACTCCTTTACACTCCATCAGCACTTGCTCGATCACATGAGTCTCTGTGTTCCCTTACCTCATAATTTATAAATTAAGCACTGACTACATCTATTATGTCTGTTAATGACTACAGCAAATATCACTCCAACAGTTAATACGATTACCACAACAACTATTACTATAGCTATTCACTTTTATGGTTGTTTCTACTACTAGTGCTATAACTTCCACTATTACAATGACTACTGCTATAGTATATCTACTTATTTCACTATTACATGTATGACAATTGCGGACTAGTATCACTCCAATTACTTTAACTTCTTATTGGTCATACACCTAATACTGTTATGACCATTTCTACTACTCATAAAGCTATAGCTACAGCTATTACTATGAATACAACAGCAACAACATCTACTACTACTACTTTGATAATGGTTACTTTTACTACTATTAAACTACTACAAATTCTACTATTTCTTCTACTACTACTACAAATAAAATATTTACACACTAGAAGGGTCTTTGTGCATCATCAGACTTAGACATCAATACAGTTTGTGTTTAAAAACCTTTAGGAACAATATCTGAAATAACCTTGTGTTATTTCACTATTTGTTTGCTGTACCCTTGAGCCACTTACCCACTCACGTTTCAAATGATTTTTTTTTATTTAATGAATTTCACAAAAGGCCAGTCAGTCCAAGTGGGCCTTTGAAAAAGCTCTTTAAAAACCACCAGAGAAGTCACAATGACAAGCCTCAGTTAATGGGCCTCATTTGTTGTTTGTGGCTGATTTTTGACGCACTTCGTCTCTGTGGGTTTAGCTCAGGTCCTGCTGGGTGTTGATCTCATTATTGCAGCTCATTTATGGACTTTACGTGAGTGCCATGTCAATCAGGGTCATCTCCCCGATCAGAACAACAGGCAGGAAATGACAAATATATGAGATTATATTGGAGAGTCCATTTTCATTCACTAATACTGTTAGCTTCAACAACAATCCTGACTCAAAGAAAGCAATACCAGCCAAATTAAACTGCAGATCATTTCATTTCCAAGAGGGATATTATCAAATGGACATTTTCTTTCAATGTTTATTTAATTTATAATGAAAATAGCCATGAGGTTATTGGTGATTTGCCACATATAGCAATCTAATGGTGCTTTTCCACTGAATGGCACCTAAGCTACTAAACTCAGATCTACTCTGCTGTTTTGCTTCTCCATAAGGCAAATATGGTACACAGAACTGCTTCCAAGAGAGCTGAGTAGAAACTAAATCATGTTGTGTAAACCTTGCAGGGTGTTGATTGGCCACAGATAATTATGAATCATGATATATATATATATATATATATATATATATATATATATATATATATATATATATATATATATATATATATATATATATCAAAACAGCAGCTTGTAAAATTATGCCATGATCTTTGGTAAAGGTTCAAATGTTCCTTGGAAAAGTGCCCGACCCAAAAATTCAGCAAGTGCTATAACAACAACAACAACAACAACAACAACAAAAACAACAACAATTTGGAGCTTAAAATTTAGAGTTAAGGCTAGAGTTTGGGGTTAGGGTTAGTTTTAGCACTCAGTTTAGTGTTAGGTTTATACTTTTTTAAGTTTTAGGGTTAAGCAAATTTATCTGATTTTTCACACTGATTAGTCCCAGTTACATAAGCATCTACAAATACACTTACACTTTTTACAAGTGCCAATCATATTAATACACACTGACTCCTTGGAATGGTCTTTTAGTAAAATATGTACCAATCCACCTTGAGACCAGACTGTGTAAAAGCCATAAAGGAAATTAAACATTTTCACGATTAAGTATATTTCACATAAGAAATGTTTTACATAATGTTTTTACCACAAACATCTCTAATATCAACTTCATTGCCACTTTCTCCATTTAAGGGTCATAGGGGTAATAAGGCAAGCCAAGAGGTTAAGATGTCTGACCCCTGCAACCTCCTCTAGCTCCTCCTGTAGAATCCCCAGGTGTTTACTGACCAGGAGCCAGAGTCCTTCCAGTCAGCCCTGGGTCCTCCCCAGACTGTACACGCATATGCTTAAACTAACCATTTAGAAACGGTGCCCTGAACTAATGTTTTATTATGCAAATTCCTACTGTATCCTGCATATTTACAGGCTATAAGACACAGTTTGTTTTCTTGGGTCACAGGTAAGGTTAGGAGTGTTGAATGATGTGTTTACATCCCTTTTGTGGCCTTTGGCCAGCCAGTGAAATTATACTGAGCCTTAATTATATTTGGATTTAAATTTCCCAGTCTCTTGGCCACAAGGCTATTATAGGTGTTGTCGGAGGTATTGTTGTCATTTGACCAGGCCCAGTTTGTTCTCCAATTACGAGCAGAATAAGCCAAGTGACCCATTCTTTATGTAAACTGGTATTTATAAGAATGACCGCTCCTTCCTTTGGGGGTAAGATGAGGAATAAAATTGCAGAATTTAGTTTGTATTCAAAATTTATGTGTTTACACCGAGATAGCAGCATTCCCTTAGTAGACCTCCCAAGCATTTTGCCCATTTTGGACTTGTAAAGTGGGCAATTTTCTGCTTTAAAGTCTACATCCGCACTCCCTCAGTGGATTCAGTGCTTTATATTCTGTTCTTTCCTGATGACAAAAGGCAGTCGAGTCAAGGTTTGCCGCAGGAGCCAGAGGTGAAAGCAGTGGCAAGTGCTTATTCGCTGCTCTTTTGACCATTCGATTGTGTTTCGACTGTTGTTTGTTTGTTTGCTTCTCGCCGTTTCCTTTCGATGTGGAATTAATGTATTGACGGAGGGGCTTGTGGGGGGTAGGGAGGGGGGCTGGATGGTCCCATCCTCTCCACCACTATACCTTCGACTCTGACTGTTAAAAAGAGGGCAACCTTTTATTAAGCCCTTTCTAAATTGACTTGGTAATTCAGTGACGATTGGGGAGCATCGGAGATGAATAGCAATGAGATATGGTGGAGGGGGCTCCAGAGTGTATTTGAATAAAAAGAGAGAGGGAGAGCAAGAGAGCACACATATGATTCAATGTATTCAGCCCTGCGCTGTTAACACATGATGGGTGTGTTTGCAAACAGCCTTTGACACTCAGCTGAAATTAGCATGTGCTCATCAGCTCTCAGCAGCACATCTGGAAATGCTGGAATAGGTGGAGCCCAAAATGTTATTGCTCATTCAATCATTTGAGGCCATTGTAGCTTCTTGGCAGAGGCCCACATTCCCCCCACTTAGCCCCCCATAGTTTGTGAATCGTGTTCTATAGGAGAGTTGCTGTTGAGCCGTGCTGGTTGAACATTATGGTACATTGTGCACTGTAATACAGTGCAAGTCCAGTAATTGTAAAATATTTCATACAGCTTCAGCTCCTTGGAAAGACATTTTCATGACCCTAGGCTTTGGAAACCACAGGTAAGTCAGTGGGAATGTTAAACATTGTTTACTCATGGTGTGTATATATTATTCAGCCACAAAACATATATATTTAATTATTAGTTCTGGATCACAAACAGCACTCTATCTGATACGTTATGTAAACACCTGTGTCAGCAATGGCTGCAACTTAACATAGAAGAAATCACTCATTATAAAACGTGGTCATATTTGTTTGGTTACAGTTTCCTCAAAGACATGTCTTTTTGTGCTCCTCACAGATCTTGAGGCCGGAGATGACATCATTCCCAGAAATAGAACATCTCAGCACTGATCCCAGCTCCCATTTCCCAACATCTAATAACTTCTAATAACATTTCAATCTCTCCGCAGGAGGAAATATTGTTGTAAAGAAAAAAGTAAAAAAGATATTACTGATTTAGGGAGAAGGTGTTCACTTGCTTTCACACTTTTTCCAAGTAAGCTACACTCCCTCCACATGACGAACGAGAGGTGCGTGTACATTTGACCTCCTTAAATCTTAAAAGGAGCACTTGTGCTGTATTTAATTTAATCCTTGCTCATCGTATCAGCAGCAGATGGTAGATTTCTACAGTTAAGATTAGCATGACTCTGAAGGTTAAAAATGTAGGGATTAAATATTAGGAGTGTGTCTCAGTTCCTAGTGAGCTTCCATTCTGGCCACTGTCCACATTGTCGCAGCTGTCTAAGTAGGTGAGGATTCCAACCTACATCCAGATCATTGAAGCACTCTTGTTAAACCCGCCTGGTTTCAACTTCAACTCGTACATATTTCAACAAAATTCAGAGTTTGTAAAATGTGTACAAAATATAGTCCATCATTTTTGGATTTACATATGAATTTTTACATGTGACACCTACCCAGTGTTAAAAATTACACCATGAAACAGCAATGAGAATGTACTTTCCTTTATGGTTACATATTTCCAAGTGATTTGATGATGGAAAAAACGGTAATTTCAGCAAAGCGATATGATTGGTTAATGAGTTCCATGTCCACAGCCAAAGGAAAGATGAACCAGTATTTTCCATTTTCGTGTCTGACATTATCTCTGCACTTAAGCCAAATCCTAATCTCCAATAAGTGTGTGTGGATTTAGCAAAGCCATCAGTGCCACCAGTGAATGGGAGCTCAGATAGTGAGCGTAAAATAACTACATATATTAATCAGTCATAATGTGCTGCTAGTTTTCATCATTTACATGTTGTATAGGCTGGAATATGATGACATCACCATCTGAGACCAGTGTTTACTCCCCTCAGCGGGAGTGGAATTAACGGGGAACTAGTTTAAGCTTGGATTAAGAAAGAAATCAATTTACAATACACATTTGATTCAGGTGAAAACGTGAAGATGAAAGGATAAAATTTAGTAAATAGTCCACCTGGGACAACACAAGAAGTTAAAAGGTCATTGACAAGTAGGCTCAAAGACAAGTGTGGGCTAGAGGGGTATAAACCCCCAGCATAGACTGCATTCCTTAGAGTGTAGAGAAATGAGAGAGAAACAGGAGGTATAGAGGGGGAGAAAAGAGAGACGGTGATGGTGACAGAGAACAAGGAGGAGAGAATGGGAAAGAGGCAGAGATCGAGAGCAAGTGAGTGTGAGAGTGAATAAGAGAGAGAGAGAGAGAGAGAGAGAGAGAGAGAGAGAGAGAGAGAGAGAGAGAGAGCCCAGTCAGCACTCTGTGGGATGCTGTTAGAAGCCTGAAAGGTATCTCATTTGCTTGGCATTAACGATGACCTCTCTGTTCTCCATCTCTGCAGAGCATTAGACACAGTTCCAGTGTTCCAGTGGAAATATTTTGGCCCTGGGCCCAGCGCATCCATTTAAAACGTAGTAGAGCACTGCTGAGGATATATGAGCAGCTCCTGCTGCAATGATTAAGAAGATAAACAGCAGTCTCTCACTTCACTGTAAGCACTGAACTCCACATTAGCTCCACTGCTTTCAGTTTCCCAAAAGTGGACACCAACAAACATCTAATGCCCTTAAAGAGGGAAGATTCCTTTCAGTTGAAGGTACTACATGAGCTAGGGTTTCTACTGCTAATTTTTATGTGAAGAGATATTCCTTCCAGTCTTCCTTCATCAATGTTTATTTTTTTCTGCATTGCAGCCTCTATAAAATGAGTTTTAAAATGTCAGTCCCTTAACCTCATTAGCATTAATGTGAGGTTGGTACATATTTGTTAAAGGACATTTAATTACATTCTAAATACGCAAACTATTTATCTGTGTGTAAAACTCAGGCATGAAAAGAAAAGCATTAAATCTTTCCTTAACCTTAGCCCTAAACCTAAACTTAACACTAAATCTTAAGTCTTAAGTCTAAGCTGTGAAAAAATTGATGAATATATAAATAAATAAATAACATAACATAAAACAAAATAAAAGAAGTTAAAAATACTGATGGCTGCCCGTTCTGATATATACCCACATATTTAAAAAAATGGTTCTACAAAGGTTTACTTATTAAAAGAAACGGTTCTATATGATGTCAAGCTTGTAACAGTAAGGCCTTTTCACACCGACTCCGAAACTGACGGACTGCGATGCTGTGTCAGATTTTGAATTAGAACCTGTTCTACATTGACGGATGCGTTAAAAGTCAGGCCGACCAATCAGAGCAGCGTTGTCATGATTACATGCCAAAGAAATGAGCAGGAAGACGGTGGCTAAACAGATCATCTCATTTTGTAGCAGAACACAAAGCTTAAAAAACATTAAAAAAGATAATATAATCTCTTTAACGAGAGGAGCAACACGCAGAAGCAAAGACTTAAATTCCCCCAGTGACCTTCTGAAACACTGCTGAACTCCGCGTGTTGTTCTGGAGACTGGGGCGGATTCAGTGTGTCGTTTAGTTGCAGTGTTTACAATAAAATTATAAATTCAGCATTGCCCCAACTCAGTTGATCCATGTATTCTCCCTTTTCCAGCGTCTTCCCTTGATTTCAGAGAGAAAACATGTCAGATGCGGTGTGAACGGTACTCTACGTTAAAAATTGCATCCATTTTTACGTGTAAAAAAAACGTACTTAGTGTGAAAAGGCCTGTAGAAAATGTGTTTTTGGTGCCATACAAAACCCTTTACTAAACAATGCTATGCAGAACCATCTTTAACACATTCTCCATTAATCTGAAGACCTCGTTAAGAATGCAAAGAAATGTTTGATCATGCAAAAGGTCTCAGGTGTTCAGGGTTCTATATAGAGACATTTTCTTGACCTTATTTATTTATTTATTTTCATTTTTAAGTGTGTACAGTGACTGCTGTTGTAGCACTGCAACAGAGGATTTAAACAGTGGTCAAACAGCAGCTGAACTTTGATAAAAGGTTAAGACCCCCTGCTATTATTCAATTTATAACTCCTAGAATAGCCGCTTCTACTGATACTTGAGGCTAACTCAGCATCAGCCTTCGTGGAGTATGTGTAAAGTCCAAGTTGTTACATGCTGGGATTGCTGATTCTATAATGGAGTGATTGAGACCATTGTAGCCGCACCCAGGGGTGGAAAGCTCACCATCACTGGGTTATGGAGGAATGCAACTGCTTCTCATGTATTAGACTATCATGCAATACCTTTGAGATGAGTTGAAGTGGGGTCGTTTGTGTGTCCGAAAGCTATCAAATCCTCACTGAAAATAGTCTTGCATCTGGTGTGAAGAAACTGGGGAAAAAGCATCCTATTACTTCCCTAGAAAATACAGAGAATTTATGGGTTGTTTGTTTGGGTTATTACCAATGAAACCATTCAGTGGTAAATACTCATTAAGTTCACAATGCTATGAAACACACAGTGGCTGATTTTAAGGTGGTATTTTGTGCGTGACAGAGTGTGTTAAGAGTGAGAATTGTCTGGAGAGACGAGGTAAGAAATTTGAAAATGGAAAATCAGACAGAAAACAGAAGAGTGAGGATGAGCTCAGGATTAATCTCTCTGCTGTAAGACTTTGATATTAATTGTAACCTTAATCAATTATGCTAATCATGTTTTAAGCTTAATAACTTTATTAATGCATCGACACCAACTGACTATACTATGTCCAAACAGCTTGTATAGCGAGAAAAGCTAAAAACATTATGGGACACACTGCAGCAGCTACACATGAGTCATTTGTAGCCCCACCCCTAACCCTAGCATTGAACTGTGGAGCTAACACTGTGATCGCTGGAATTATAGAGTCCTGAGGAAACCCACACAGACCCAAGAAGAACACAACAAACATGTCAGAGACAGTGACCCAATGTGGGGTTAAAAATCCCACAGGATCCCACTACCTGTTTTGCAGCTGTACAACTAGGATGTTGCTGAGTCAGCAGATTTTTATTTTTATTTTGTCTTCAATATTACCAATAACTCAATGGTTGAAAGTACCTTTGTACCCTTCAACACACAACACCAGCAGTGTACAAGCTCTTATGAACATAAGACAGTTGCACATTTAGTGCTCCCTGCTGGTCCTGGAACAGACCATTAAATGCACACACTTACCTCCTCACTATTTTTTTTTTCAAAAGGTGAGGGGGAGGTCACAATCCAAAACCCTGGCTTTCCAGTTCATACATAGACTCTCAGTCTGTGTCCAGAGGTGAGAAAGATGCAAAAGGTGTTTTTATTGTTAAGTCTGATGGGTTTACTGTAGATTAATTAGTTAACTGATCTTTACATTGTGAGGCACTGGTATATTTTCACTGCAAACTAATGAACAGAAATTGACCACATTTTCTCAGAATAAAAGCATAAAGACCTTAAAACATTCATTTTCCAGGGATTTCAAACAGCAGGAATTTACATGTGGATATTATTATAAAAGTACACAAATAAAATAAAGCATATATTCTGACCAATAACATTTTGATACGGCTATCTCCTCCCACTCGCGTGTGCGTGTGTGTACAAACTGTGTGTATTCACGGGTACTAATACACTGTTCAGAATCTTATCTGCTGATAAAAAAAACAAAAAGCAAAGGCTAAGATAGTGTTAACCCACAATGAATGTTTTATCAAGGTTCAGATATTACAGCCAAACAAGTAAGGCATAAAACATTTTTAATAATTTAGGGACTCTTTAGAGTTTGTTTGTAATAATGTGTAAATACACAGTAACATCAGGGCTACAACAATGTAAGGTCAAGTGATGTATTCAATGTCACAGATTGATTTTACAGCTCCTATTAATACAAATTAGCACCAGATACAGTTTAACTCACAATTCAACAATTCTACCATTTAACCACATTGTTAGAGACACAGTCTAAATGACCACAATCATGTTTATTACTGTTATTACATGCAGTTAATCTTTAATATATTTGCATGACTGCAAATCTGTAAAAGTGAACACATCAGTAGTTACACTGAGTGTATTAATAATACAATAAATATGGTTATTAAATAGACTTAATTATGTGAAAACAGTATTACATTTCCAGCAGCAGCCTTATTTAAATTCAGCTATATATATATATATATATATATATATATATATATATAAATCAGTGGCAATTGCTCTACGACTGCAAGGGAAGCTCAGCTTCCCCTAAAATGTAAAAAAAAAGTAAGTGATAAAATATATACTGTTGTGTGTACATGTCATTGAATAAATATGCACTACGACGCACTCAACATTTGTTCAGAATTAGCTTCTTATCACTGGTAAAGATGCGGCTTTCCTGTCAATCATTCCCGCAGTTTCACAGTGATTTAATCAGTTCAATAACGAAGCAGCGAAGTGCAGCGAAACGAGATGAGTCATTGGATAAATGCTGGGCTTTGTCCCGCCCATCTGACGCTCAGCGTCTCTGGGGGTCTATGGGGCAGTGGGCTGGCCTCGGCTGGCCCGGACGCTCAGCTTCTGCATGATGATTGGATGATCTGTCTGAGGCTAAATCCCTTTTTGATTGACAGCGAAATGAGCGAATCAGTGATCCTTTTGTCTAAAGATCCGTGGAAGCACAGGCGGCCAAGGCCATTTAAGCAGCCTAGCTCTGCTGGCCATTGAGAGGACACTAGTCAAGTCCCTGGAAAAGACGCCTTGTTGGTACGAGAGAGTCACAGATCATTTTCTTAAAAAGGAACGGAGGGTAGAATTTATGTATAAATAAACCGACATATTTTATGATGTAGGCCGAAATTGAGCTTCCCCTCCTTGAAAGACCATCATCCGCCACTGATATATATATATATCAAAGTATTCTTGCATGTCATTAATATGTAACTACATAGTTATTCAATAGAGACTACATAAGGCCCACAATTAAAAGCCAAATATAAACTTAATTCAATTTGGTATTTCCTCAGGATTTAGATGACCTCCTAAAATCTCTCAGCTGCTTGACCTTGTACTCACTCCTACATCGAGACGGACGTTTATTAAAGATTGCATGTCCTTGCGATTGCTTTTGTACAGTTTTCTATTTGCACTTCACTGTGACCTCCACTTCCTTGGTGAGTGCTTTCTTGGGACGGATGTCTCTCCTGGATTTCAGGCTCAGAGCCATGTGTTATTCTTTATTTATAAAAGCCCAGCTGTGTTGCCGTTTAATCAGCTCTATGTATATTTACCAAATGCTGCCAGTTTTATGAGATCAAAGCATATTAAATCCTTTATATCTGTTGCTTTGTTCTTTTTCTCCTATAACGACTTCTCGTTTAAAAGCAACATCATACAACATGGTCAGAACCAGACTGGTCTCAGACTTTGTACCAAATAAAATGGACACCTGTAAAAATTTGCTAAATATATTTGTAGTTAATGAAAAAATCATCTTTAATGTCACCTAAATGAAACTCTAAGCTTCAAACTTAAATGTAAAAGCATGTTGTGCTTATTTAAAGCTGTTGCTAACACTTAACCCTAACTATAAAAAACTGTAAAAACCAAAAGATTTAAAGGTTGCAGTAGTCTTAATTCCATAAGTAAAACATAACGGCTTTGTTTGTAGCTCAGGTTTGCCATAACATTTGAGGGGATTCAGTGAAACAATACTAGTGTATGGGATCTAGCTTGATTATTATATAACAGCTATGAATTTTACTGAATCACAAAAAATATTACAAACATAATGGAGTGCTTGTTTTGGTCATTTGTTTCAGAAATCATGACACTTTATTCTTTCAAATTCCAGTCAATATAGCCATTACCCACAAGTTATTCATCAGAAGATTAGACATAAGAACATTCTTTCATTCATTAATTAATTCATTTTTCTGTAAACTGCTCAGAGTTGCGGTGGGTCCATATGCCTTAATCACTTGGCATAAGGCAGGCACACACCCTGAATATGGTGTTAGTTCTTCACAGGGCATTGAAAAAGAGGTAAGTGCAAGTATATGAGAAAGGGAAAGGGAAAAAGCAAAGTTCACAAAGGATTAAATTAGATAAAATGTGAGCCCTTAAACCACACATGATCATTAAATATGAAGCTCCTCTTGCTTCAGATTTGAGAAACTCCAGCTGATTCTGTCCATTCTTACATTGTGAAAATACATCTCAGAACTACACATCTAAATTCTAGCGTGATTATTCTTATCACGTGATTATTGAGGCATGACACTAGAGGAAGTACAAACCGGATTGGGAAGTTGGGACACTAAACAAATTGTGAATAAAAACTGAATGCAATGATGTGGAGATGGCAAATGTCAATATTTTATCCGTAATAGAACACAGATGACAGATCAAAAGTTTAATCTGAGTAAATGTAACATTTTAAAGGAAAAATAAGTTGATTCAAAATTTCACAGTGTCAGCAAATCCCAAAAAAGTTGGGACAAGTAGCAATAAGTGGCTGGAAAAAGAAAACTGAGCATATAACGAACAGCTGGAAGACCAATTAACACTAATTAGGCCAATTAACAACATGATTGGGTACAAAAAGAGCTTCTCAGAGTGTCAGTGTCTCCCTGAAGCCAAGATAGTAAGAGGATCACCAATTGTTGCGCAGAAAGATAGTGCAGCAATACCAGAATGGTGTTTCCCAGCGTAAAATAGCAAATACTTTTACGTTATCATCATCAACTGTGCATAACATCATCAAAAGATTCAGAGAATCTGGAACAATTGCTGTGCGTAAGGGTCAAGGCCATAAAACTCTACTGGATGCTCGTGATCTCCGGGCCCTTAAACGTCACTGCACCTCAAACAGGAATGCCACTGTCAAGGAAATAACAGAATGGGCTCAGGAATACTTCCAGAAAGCATTGTCAGTGAAGACAATCCACTGTGCCATTCGCCGTTGCCAGCTGAAACTCTACAGTGCAAAGAGGAATCCATTTCTAAGCAAGCTCCACAAGCTCAGACGTTTGCACTGGGCCAGGGGTCTTTTAAAATGGAGTGTGGAAAAATGGAAGACTGTTCTGTGGTCAGATGAGTCACGATTTGAAGTTCTTTATGGAACACTGGGATGCCATGTCATCCGGACCAGAGAGGACAAGGATAAGCCAGGTTGTTATCAACGCTCCATTCAGACGCCTGCATCACTGATGGTATGGGGTTGCATGAGTGCTTGTGGCATGGGCAGCTTGCATGTCTGGAAAGACACCATTAATGCAGAGAACTCAGGTTCTAGAACAACATATGCTGCCATCTAGACGTCATCTCTTTCAGGGAAGACCCTGCATTTTTCAACAAGATAATGCCAGACCACATTCTGCAGCAATCACAACATCATGGCTACGTAGGAGAAGGATCCGGGTACTGAAATGGCCAGCCTGCAGTCAAGATCTTTCACCTGTAGAAAACATTGGCGCATCATAAAGAGGAAGGTGCGACAAAGAAGGCCCAAGACGATTGAACAGTTAGAGGCCTGTATTAGACATGAATGGGAGAGCATTCCTCTTTCTAAACTTGAGAAACTGGCCTCCTCTGTCCCCAGACGTCTGAGTGTTGTAAGAAGAAGGGAGGATGCCACACAGTGGTAAAATATGGCCTTGTCCCAACTTTTTGGGGATTTGTTGATGCCATGAAATTTTGAAACAATGTATTTTTCCCTTAAAATTATACATTCTCTCAGTTTAAACTTTTGATCTGTAATTTGTGTTCTATTCTGAATAAAATTTTAGATGTTGGCACCTCCACTTCATTGCATTCAGTTTTTATTCACAATTTGTTTAGTGTCGCAAAGTTTTTGGAATCCGGTTTGTAGAAGAGGTATGATATATCTGTCATAATGTTATTCCAAAGAACCATTTTCAGCTGGCACATAACATGGTGCCACAACATGTTGTGCACCAAAGGTTGCTGTCTGAGAGGTTGCAGTTTGATGTGTCTGCATGGTTTTCCTCTCACAGTCCAAAACACATGTTGGTATAGGTAGACTGGTCTTTCTATTAGGGTTAGGTTGATATCTAGTGTTCGGTTTAGGATGAAGCCTAACTTTGCTTTCATATAGGAAATCCACACAACTTAAACATCTACAGTATTGCAGAACATGGTACAAGTATGTTCCCTTGGGAAACTAAAGGTTCTGAAAATGTACCCTTGAGAGTACCCCCACAGTTACAACTATTCTGACAGTGTGAGGAAGTACCACAAACCACTGTCTGGACAAAAGGATTAGAATTTGTGCAGACCAAAGGGGTGGTCTCGAGCCAAATCGAACTGAACCAAGGTCTGGTTCATGTGTGGTGTGAAAAATTTCTGGATGAACTTTCTGGATGAACTTTCAGATCAATTACAAGAAACTAAGGCAGTATAAATGACAGAGATGGACGTGACCAGATGATTTACTTAATGCCTACATGCTGAAAACACAAAAGCCTTTAATTTACCAGAACAATAACATTTTCCTTCAGTGAAACTGATGTAAAACTTCTTTGGTTCTGTTGTGTTTTAATGTTCAGAGATGAAGATGGGGGAAAAATACATATAACACCTCTCTCCAGTCTCACACATCTACTGCCTTGGTTTTAATGTCATGTTATTCTAATAAAGATGAATTAAAAAAAAAAAAAAAAACTAATTTAAACAACCACAGTTGCGACTGTATTATTCTGCTCTATCCCAAACCACACACAAGTAAACTAAACAGGGTAGGAAACATACAGCATCATTATCAGAAGGCCACTCAGTAGTGTAGAAGGTAAAGATAATGTTTGTGTGGTTTGGGACACATTAATCAGTGCAAGGAATTAAAGGTAGAACAGAAAGTATAAATAAAGAGGTTGCTAAGTGAGTATTCTAAGAATTGCATACGTTTGTGTGTTACATATGATGTGTCTTGACCTGAGCTACAAATAAATATTACTAGAAAATAGTATAAATGAATATATTCATTCAGATACACAGCCATCTACAAACTAATCCGTGTTAAGTACAAGGAGATGCAGTCTGAGTTAGTGATGACGACAGGATGTGTGCTTGCTAAATTGCAGTGTGAAAGCAAAACTGATCAGAACATATGTATATACAATGTACAAAAATACAAACCATGGTTAGGACATTTGTTGAATTTTATGTGTGAAAATACCATAATATTAGGTTTGGTGTAGGTTTTGGAATTAGGACTAGGGTGATGCCTAGAGTTAGGGTTAGTTGAAGTTACCTGTTTCATTTAGTGTTATTGTAGCAGTGTGTACACATTACATTTTATTGCCCCCAACAAAAAACAAAACACACATAAATAAAATAAACCTGTGTGCTATATGCTTTTTCCTGAGGGTTGAAAAAGTGAATAGTGGATTGTCTGTGGAATCCCTCTACGACCGTTGCATTCATGTAACAGTTTTTAAAGGTGTAGACAAACCTTATGAACCTTTGTCTTTTGAAAAATGACAAGGTAAGAAGAAAGATCCTCTTATTTCTTTTGGGAAGCCATCCTTATCCCCAGCTGAAATCCACTCTTTCGCTCAGACTCAGACTTCAGGTTGTTTGACCTCTCTTGGGCTCAGCGTTGGGTTGGGGCTCATACTTCCTTAAGAAAAGTACAGCATTTTTTTATTGCGTCAGCCGTGATCATTTCCAGGGCAAGTTTATAAAGATAAAACTTCCCCCCCTCGCGCCAGTGATGCAACGTAGGTGCAACATTCAAGCGAACATTTAATTCACAACAATTCACAATGCATTGTCTTTATGGCCGGTGATGTGACATGAATGGGGAAAATGGAAGAAATGCATGAATAGTTTGGAGTGGAAAATGAGCCCGATTTCAACAAGCTCCACATGATTTTGGCAAGTGAACGCACCTTAATGGAGAATATCTCTCACTGTGATATTGCTTTATAAAATATTATTTATATATTCCCTCTACCTCTACACATTTTTCCTATATTAACTGATATTAATGTGTGCAACCTCTACTTTTGCTGCAGTAGCTGTTTCTACAAGTCTGGGAAGGGTTTACACTAGGGTTTTGAAAATCGCTATAAGAACTCGATGCATTCAGCCACATAAAATTTAGCAAGAACAGGTATTGAACTTGGACAACTAGGATATTATATTTGGGTGTCATTTGGATCTTTTGGGTGGCCAATTTGTTGAATAGGATTGGGGGCGGGGGAGGAGTTCAGAGTTCACTTTTGATGCTTTTCAACTGGAACCTACTTTATTTAAATTAAACTCTACTCAGCTTTTTCATTAACCATATTTCTAGGGTTTCGTATTAGAACCAGGTTCCTTTAGTCCCTGCTTGCTTGTGGTTCTATGCGATCTGAGTAGGGACTAAACATGATGAGTGAACCTTAAAAAGCATTGATTGGCCAGTGAGATTTGTCAAAAATGGCAAAATACAGACACCCAGCACAAATTCACTATTTGTAAAATCTCCAAGCTACAGTACAGATCATATTTGTTTTTATTCAAATCCTTGTGGTAACTTGTAAAATTACACTGTGGCCTTTTGAAGAGGCTCAACATTTAAATTGGGTGCAGATGAAAGAATTTCAGTGAGTAGAGGAGAGTAGGGCAGAGTTGGGTAGAATAGGTACCAAGCAAGGGAAAAGTGCAATTTGTCAACTGGGTGGTGGTGGCCAGATGATTCTTCGGGGTGAGTCATGTGCTGCTGTTCCAGAGTGTCTTTATTTCATTTCAGGTTTTCAGAAGAATGATCAGTTATAAATTTAGTTTTACATACAACTCAATCAGTGAATGCACAGTTGCATCAAGCAGCTACTTTGGTGGACAGTTTGGGTTAAATACCTATGCCCTTCTTTGGAGGGAGGAGAAAGTTTGATCCTTAACTCCATTTGCCCCATTTTTCCTGCCCGTCCAGGGGATCAAACCAGTGATATTGTCATCCCAAATTCACTTCTCAACTTTGTGCAACATTACCTTGACTGCCCACTTGAGCATTTTTAGAGGGATGCATATACATGGCAGAAACACAACAGAGAATCTATGAAACCCAAGACTTAATTTATAAATTTGGCCTGATGTATCCTCAGACTACAGGCTGTTCCTTGGCAAAGTATAAGAAAGATATGGAAACAAACAGCATCTTTCCACTGGAGGAGTAGTGCTTGACTTACACAGAGAGACATAGGCAATATTCCAGAGGCCTTATTCCAAGTTTATGTTTTCCTAGACTACAATCTCCAGCAGGATGGAAATACAGCTGCTATCAGATAAAGCTGTGAAAGCTGATTAGGCATGGAACTTATGGGAGAACTTTGAGATAAGGATGGCTATAAGAACAGTTGTCGGTTTGAAAGTGAGAAAGTTGTAGATGCAGCAGGTTTCCGTCATGCTTTCCTGGTGCAGCTCATTTGTGATAGCCCTCTGCCTGGGGGGCACTTATGCCCAAAGTGGCCCTGCAGCAGATCTTGTTACCTCCCTCCCAGGGCTGAGCCAGACCCCAAACTTCCAGCATTACTCGGGTTATCTCCAGGCTGGACAAGGCAAATACTTACACTACTGGTGAGTCCATATGTTATTACAGATATATGTATTAAATTTGTATGCATATGTTGGAATGGCATTCTTTGTTGATATTTTAAAAGGAAAAAAAAATTAATTGAAATTAATCAGCTGGCAAAATTAACACTTGGTCCAATATCAGCTGCAGGGTCCTGGGTTTGTGGATCCTCTGCCTCAGGTCAGTGTCTGTGAGGAGGTGTTTTCCTCTTGTCTATGTGGGTTTCCTCTGGTTGCTCCGGCTTCCTCCCACAATCCAAAACCACATGATGTTAGGTGGATTGGTTATGCCACAGTGTGTGAGTTTATGATACACTGAGATGGACTGGCACCTGTGTCTATTCTTGCCTTGTACCCAATGATTCCAAGTAGGTTCTGGAACCACAGCAAACCTGATCAGGATAATGGCGTTACCAAAGACAAATTAATGAAGAAATGAAGAAGTGAATAATCGCAGCACCTTTTTCTAAACATTTGAACCTTGTATTGATTGTGTGGAACAGGTTTGTGGAGTCACAGAACAATCCATCTACAGACCCACTACTACTTTGGCTGAATGGAGGTCCAGGATGTAGCTCCATGGAGGGCTTACTGGCTGAGAATGGGCCTTTCCATGTAAGCTTAACTATGCATTACATTACCAAATTATAGCAACACCTAACTTGTATCTGTATGATCCCTTCATGGAAAGTGACTGCCGTAGGATCAACCACTGATTATTGTTCAAATATCCAGACTTCAGTGGTCTGATCTAGTGATCTGAATTATTTAAAATATGAGTGATAGTCTAACACTTATATTATGTGGCAGCAAGGTAGGTGTTTCTACTAAAGAAGCCAGGAAAATCTAATGCGGGGTTGTTTTTACTACCATTGTCTCCTTAATGATTGTTCTGTTGTGTTTACATGTGTCCAGCTGAATGATAATGGCACGGTCTACATAAACCCTTACAGCTGGAACCTGGTGGCTAATGTTCTATATGTGGAGTCTCCAGTTGGAGTGGGCTTCTCTTATTCAACATCTGGAAACTATCAGACAAGTGATCCACAGGTAGGAAAGTACTGCCCACATGTTTTTTAGCATCAGCATTTCACTATTGGAAATCCTTCCTTCCAATCCTCGCAGCAGAATTGGTGACAGTACTTGTCCAACAACAGCATGCAGTCATGTATCCATTTCCATGGCGATAGTGCTACACTATTTGTGTGTTGGTGTTACCTACTGTGCTATAATAAATGTCCAGTGAATTCAGTCTATTGTGTACAATTCTGCCTCATAACAGAATCTGTGATGGTGGATGGCATGCAGCTTTGCAAATGTTGTCATGGTGATAGAAATACTACACTGAGGCATTTGTGTTAGCCACAATTCAAACCTAAAATTGTCTTGAACGTAGGCTATTTTTTATTTACTGTGTTTTTTTTTTTTTTCTTTGTTGACATGTGTTTCGACATGTGTTATGAACAAGAATCTTTAGTATTAACAAATTGATGGTCACTGTGGTCAACAGCAAAAAGTGAACATGATAAAAAATTCCCCTGACCACCGCTATGAAATATTGTCACCAAGTGGTGGCAGAATGTTCCCACCTAGCTCACGGGAAACAACAGAACATCCATTTTGAGATTGACTGCCTAGCATTAGTAATCATTCAAGGAAAAATGAAGGTAGACTCTAAGCAAACAATATGTGTTTGTCCTCCAGAACAGTTCTTTAAAATTCAGGTCTTTCTTAAAAGATAGAGATCTTTAATATTTTTCTGTACATCCATCTCTCTGTTTTTAAGGTGGCTGAGGACAACTACAATGCTCTCCTAGACTTCTTCAGCAAGTTTCCTTCCTTCACCTCCAATGACTTCTATGTATTTGCAGAGAGTTATGGAGGTGTCTATGCACCCACCCTCTCAAAGCTCATTGCCAGTGGCTCTGCTAACATCAACTTCAAGGTAGTCCATCAAAAAGCAGAAAGGCTTACTGTACTGTAAGAATATTTTTTTGAAAAGGTTATGCCTTGTTTTAGGGGGAAAGGACCTGTAGGAAATATATTAGCATGTATTTCGAAAGGCTCTTTGAAGAAACTCCTTAAGGTCTTCTCACTGTAGGATAAGGAATTCTGTTGGAAAAGTGTAGCAGTTGTATTTAGCACAGATGTAAACACTTGGTAACAATTCCTATGAATCCTGCACTCACAAAGCATTGTAAATTCATTAACAAGACATTACGAAGCATGCATATATGTGGCATGCATTATAACAGCTAGTGTAATTGCCACAGAACTGCTTCTGCATACTTAGAGTGACTAGATAGATGAGCTATCAAAGATCCAGCCTCCCATGCCCTGAGGAATTCTGAAACTTAGAACAGGTCTCCACTGCTGAGACAAAGTTCAACCTGAAGGAATAGGACAGCCTTGCCCTTAAGAGATTTAGAGTTTATCCAAGTTTAAGGGGCTGGATCTGTGGTAGTGCAAGCAGAATAGTGGTCCTCCCATGAGACCACAACACTTAGAATCACATCTTGCATCATAATATCTGATTGTGAGATCATTTTACAACAGAAAACAATTATAATTTTCTAGTGTTTACAAATATTCTTCAAGTGAACTGATGATATATAAAGATTTTTGCCACACTAAATAAAAGCTTTAATAAATCCGTATGAATACAGACAGCATTATGTGTATACATGTTTAATATATAATCCAGTTATCAATAAATCATTATGGCTTACACGGGGCTTACAGGAATTGTTACAATATACCTCTCTATAGTAAATACCATCTGACTCTTCTCTACAGGGAATGGGTGTTGGGAATGGTATGACCAGCTATTCATTAAATGACAACTCCTTGGTGTACTTTGGATACTACCATGGCATTATTGGTGACAGGTATGGCAACCCATCATTTACATATACTGTATGTCCTAACATTTTCTGCTACTAATACACTGTAGACAAAGACATGTGCAAAGAACACTTTGGTAGAGCTAAATATGGGCTTAATGTAACAATGCTTGATCCAGAATATCATCTAGGCCATCATATGACACATTTTTCTCTGGAGTGATAAAAGTTTGGACTTGCAAAACTTTGTTATGCAAAACCAATGTACCAATATCAGTACCTAACTTCACCAATGTTGTGGATGAATGCTATCAAATCTGTACTGCAGTGTTCCAAAATTTAGACTAAGGCCTTCCCAGAAGATTAGGAACTGAAGCAAATCTGGACAAATCAGTTAATACACTTCCGAGTTCAATCATTTTTGACTATGGACATACATTTGTGATATTACTGAGTGAAACCTGACGATATCCATTTGCCTTTAAAAGCTTGTGGAGTGAACTAAATCAGTACTGCTGCTCCAGTGGCACCTGCAACTTCTACGGCAACAGCAACAGCTACTGCCAGAATGCGGTAAACATTATACTACCCATCGAGTGTGAATTTCAGTATTATAAACTGAATTCTAAACTTACTATTACCATTATTCCTTCATTGTAGGTCTACAATGCCCTGTATCTGATCCAGGACATTGGTCTGAACATCTATAATTTGTATGCACCATGCTATGGAGGAGCAAATGCACAAGGCCGTTACACGGCCGATATGTCCAACTTATTCCGGCATTATGGCTTCAAATTCCAGACCCAAGTGAGTCCTAACTTCTCTCTCTCTCTCTCTCTCTCTCTCTCTCTATATATATATATATATATATATATATATATATATATATATAATAGAAAATAGAAGCTAATAGAAAACAAGAAGCTTAACAAGAGAGCCGTTAACATTTGTTTGCAGTATAATCACAACAGTGAAGCACAGAACACACTGAACTTGAAATGAATGAGCATATATTTTAATGTAATAGTGTACCCATATTATTTTAGCATTACTTTGTTGCTAATTATTAACATAAACCAGAAACAAATCTTGGAGTAAAGCTTGTCATGAACCATGACCCAGTAGAGCTAGCCTTAAAATACTAAAGCTTTGTATTAGTTAACTAGCAAGATTAGTTTAGTGATTAGCAAAACATTATTGTCTATTAAATGAGTAGAGCTAATCATGAAACAAGGGACTTAATACATGATAATATGCAAGACATGCTAGCCAGTTTGCAGCAGAACCAGCATAATATAAGAAATCTCAGGATTCGTCAAATAGCAAAACCCAGTTTGTTAACATGCAGCACAGCTTGAAATCCACAAAGAAAGCTTACAATTAGTCAACATTTCAGACGTTAACATTGCTTTGCTATTCATTCACAGTAATTAGGCACATGCAGCCGAGCTAACATGAATCAAGAAAGCTCATTATAAAATATCTACTTGCAGGACATGTTAGCATGGCTTCAGTGTTTATCCATAGAAACCAGTCAGGGAACTATTTAAATCACGCAACAGAACTAAATTCAACCAAGAAAGCTGTGCCTTAATTAACTAGCAGTGCTTAATTGTAAAAAAAATATAATCAAAACCAATATGGAGCAATAATAGAGAACTCAAAAGCATGTTAGGATTACTTCATTGGTTAGGCCATAACCCAGCATTCAGGACAGACAGCACAAACCAAGGAAATGAACTAGCAAACATGTTAGCACCTCATGTGCATTGTGTCATTCATTCATTCATTGAAACCCGCCACACAACAAACAGCAAAAGCTTTGTCAGACATAAGTGAACCAGACAGTTTAATATTTGGCAATTAATATAAAATGTGTCAGCATTGCTTTGTCATTCAGACACACAAGCCATCATGCAGCAGAGCTTATATGAACAAAGAAAGCTAGGCATGTTAGTATTGCTTAATAAAACATTCTCTAACACAAGGCCCATAGCATGCGGCAGATAACACAAAGCAAGCCATTTTATATTAGTCAGCTAGCACACAACTCTACAGGCAACATTGTTAAGAGCCAGAGTGAAAAAGACCTACCTTATTAGTAGGCAGTGGCCTAGTCACATTCTCCACTCCACTGGTCCTCACAAACACAATTGAATATGTGAAGAGACCTTTCAGATTAATAATAACCACAAAGCTGAGTTATTTTAAGCATGTAGTTGGTTCCGTACTCTCTTAATAGCTTGTTAAGAAATTAAAAATGTACCTTCCTTGTGAATGATTGTCTGAAAATGCCATTACATGGTTAAACCAATGAACACTTCTAATGAAACATTTTTTGTAAATCAAATTTCTACTGTGGGGATTTATTAGTGTCAGCACATAGTGGTGGAGAGGGTTGCCAACCGTCTCAGTGCCAACAATCACCCAAGTCATCCTGACTACCTTAGTTCCACAGTTTCAAAAAACATGTTTTTAATTGGACTGGCTATGTAAAATTATCCACAAGTCTGAGAGTGAGTGAGGGTGTGAAATTATCCACATATGTGAGTGACTGGTTGAGTGTGTGATGCCCTGTGATGGACCCAATGATTTCAAGGTAGCTCTGGACCCGCTATAACTTTCAACAAGATGAAATAGTAACAGAAGACAAATGAGTCAATCAGCGAATGAATGAACCTTGCACTGAATGTGCATCCAAAAGGAAAAGAAGTAATATGCCTATTATATACAGAGATAGTAACACAGAGACAACACAAAGTCATGGGTCTACACTCTGAACTTCATAATCATAATAATACATTTCATTGTCCGTTGGCTTCATTTCTCCAGACTGAAATGAATTAATAATATAAAAATAACCATTCTTTTCTGGCTCCCTATCCTTCTCTCAGGTGGATGTATCTGTTCCTGGAGATCCCAAGTGTTTTAATGGGACAGCTATGTATGTTTGGTTGAACAATCCTAATGTTCGAGCTGCTCTGCACATCCCTACCTCTGTGCCATCCTGGGAGCTCTGCAGGTAGGAGCCCAAGTTTGGAATCAGAATGTTAAAACAATATTGGGAAAGACGAACCTTTGAAGATAGCAGATCAATTAGGGCCTAATCTGTGGACGTCTGGGAATATATGGCTGAGTTACAGTACTGGCAAAGCTGAGCTTGACTTGGGTTGCAGCGTGTGTTGCGTGGGCCAGATTTGTCCACAACGTGCATGACATCTGGCCCATATAAGATGGACCTCTGGCTTAAAGGAGCAATCTGTAGGATATTTACTGTACTTTGTCCACGGTTTGTGATCATAGGTTAAAGAAACAGTCAAAGCTAAAATACTGCTGCCTCTCACAGTATTACTAAAGCTGTATATTCTCCTTGAGAAGTCGCCAGTCTTGAGTGGAGCGCCTATGATCCCACCCTCTGAGGCCATGCCTGTCATCCCACCCTCTGTCCAATCATTTTACAATCCACCGTTTGGCCAGGTCTACAAACGGTGTCTTGCAGCCATGAAATAACCAAGTGAACATAGTTAATGTTATATTTTACCGGACACAAAAAGCCCCACTGCCCTTCTAAATATCTCCATGACCAGAGACTGAGTAAAATGAGAGGAAATATTGGCCTTATGTGTGAAAAGTGGTTTACAAGCCGCAAAACTAGAGAACAGAGTCAGAGCTGGCTAATTTCCTCCTGAACAGGTAACAGCAAATCATTTCTGAAAAAAAAAAAAAAATAGTACACACGCCTATGAATAGATTAAAAGTATTAAAGGCCATGTGCTGTATATAAAGAAAGTGAGGCACAGTGATGTTTGAAATTTGTTAGGACTTTGTTTTGTGTGTTTTATACGAAGAAGGTGAATTACAACATGATTGAAAAGTGTAAATACCATTGTTTGTTTGTTTTAAAGATTTTGATGCAGATTTATGTGTGTTTCTTCATGGTGTGTGTGTTTAAAGAAATTAAGGAGTAAAAATTGTTTTTGAAAAGCTTCGCATAATCATCTATCTAAGGTGGAACGGAGAAATCAAGCTTGGTAGTACACAGCAAATATAAGCATTTCTGTAGTTTGTAGATGTTTAAGTGACATGATGTACACTTGGTTGTGTGTTTTTAAATGGACAAAATGGGAAATAAGTTTTTCAAAGCGAGTTTTGTTTATAAACCTAGTGTTAGCTTTAGCTTTGCATAGCTATTTCAGGTGGAAATGAATATTCAATAAGAAGCTGGAGACTCAAACGGACCCTTTTGAGGTGGAATGTCAAGGTTGAGGTGCTTGAATATGAAAATTGTGAATAGGAAGGAAGGATTTGCCTTCAAAAATGACATTTATGGTTGAAGATAAAATAACACCAGCATGGTCTAGTCTAAATTTTAATGTGATTTAGACATTACATTCTTGGGAAAACAGTGGCAGCTCTTTATATTACTACCCTATTCTTAAGTAGGTAAACGTTTAGTGACATCACATACAATTGGTTTGTGTGTTTTAAACAAATAAAGTGGAATAACAGTTGCTTCAAAAATCTTAAAAAGATCTAGCTCTAGCTTTGGTTCTTAAGGTGGTACAGAGAAATCAAGAACTTGGTGAATAACACCATTAGGACTCGTAAACCGACACATGTAAGGTGGAATGAAATGTTTGACTATGAAAATTGTGGATAAGATTAGCCTCCTAAATGACGTTTTTGGTGGAAAGGAAAATCGATAAGTAACAAAAGCCATGTCCAGTCGAAAGATTTCAGGTTATTTTTTACAGCAAATACTTGCAAATTGTAAATGCAGAGAAATGGTGGCCACATGTTACACTTTTTTATGTAGGTAGATGTTTTAGTGAAATGATTAACAGATTTATGTGTATATAAGTTGATTATGGTACATTCTTCTTAGCTATCTCTTGCTTGTTCGTTCAGTTTTCCTCAAACTGGCAACCTGCTCCAGCTTCATTTGTGGGGAGGAAGGGGAGGAGTCAGACAGCTCTCTCCACTGTTTTGAAAGTGTATTATAGTTCCGATTTTAAACACCTAGTGTCAGTATTACATATTGCTTCTTTAACTGACACAGCCAGACTCAACCCGAGTCAACACCTTCATTCAGGGAATAGTGAATGAAATTAATACATTCCAGCTTCTGATCTTGTGAGCTATTCATCCCCACATACTGAAATTCACTGCTCTGAAGAAACAAGTTTTTGAACAGCAAAACTTTCAAAATATTATAGCAAAGCACCCTTCTGCCAGCTTTGTTTTTCAGAGTATAGATACATCAACCATGTCATTTATTATTTACATATATGCAGATGATTATTGTGGGTGGCTTTGGGTATTAATTTGTATCATTTAAATGAATTAAAACAAATATTCAACTATTTTCCATGTCTTATTCAGCTCCACCGTTGGTTCACTTTACCAGAGGACCTACAGTGACATGACTCCATTTTACCAGTATCTACTGCAGCAGAACCTTCGACTGTTGGTCTACAATGGAGACATTGACATGGCTTGCAATTTCCTGGGTGCAGAGTGGTTTGTAGATGCCCTTAATCTACCGGTAAATACCTATGTGTTTTGCTTCAATAGACTAAGTCCCTTTTTTCAGAGAATTTCCATATTAAATATTAAAAAGGATAGAATTTCTGTACTATCTATCCATCCCGTGAAATATTTTGCAGGTGTTGAGTCAGTACGGACCATGGTATAACAACAACCAGATTGCTGGCTACGTTAAACAATATGAAAAACTCACTTTCCTCACTGTGAAGGTATACGATTTTTTAGAACCTAATAAATGTGTAGATTTTGTCCTATGTAGCATATGAATGTACAGCACATAGAGATGTTTCTGTATTAATGAAATTAAAATATAAAATTTGATGATGTAGATAATGGAAATGGGAATGGGTAGAATGGGACTGTTCTGTAGAATTGTTCAGCTTTAAGTGAATCTTTAAACTGAATTAGAAAGTGACTGGATTAGAATGTCTATAAAATATAATGTCATGTTCAAGTCAATCAACTTGGAAATGGATATTAATTTTGAATGTGTTTATCTATCCAGGGTGCTGGTCACATGGTTCCTCAATACAAGCCTGCTGCTGCTCTCCAGATGTTCAAGGATTATTTGGCCAACTCTTACTAGAGTTTACTTCCAATCTCACAGTCATCTGCAATGATAGGTTAAAACAGTATGATACCAAAACTTCAAGCCTGCCTGATATTCTGTCATTAATTTTAACTTCATTTTTCTGAAAATTTACACTGACACTTAATAGTAAATATGTATATGAGATTGGAATGATAAAATTTGTATTTGGATTTGTAAAGATCCTGATTTATCAAAGCTAAATCTTTGTACATTTTCATTTTTGTTATTGCCAGAAATTACCATTGTGTGTAAATAAACACAAAAATTGATATGCTATACAATACTTCTGACCCCTTATTTATATCAATCCATAATGCACTCTTAGTGAACATGTGCACATCATTCATTCGTTCATTCATTCATTCATTCATTCATTCATTCATTCATTCATTCATTATCTGTAACCGCTTATCCAGTTGAGGGTCGCGGTGGGTCCAGAGCCTACCTGGAATCATTGGGCGCAAGGCAGGAACACACCCTGGAGGGGGCCATGTTCACATCATCACACTCATAAACTTTTACAGAGCATCTAACAAATAAATAAATAAATAAAATAAGGCAGCATCACACTTCTTTTACACAGGTATAGGAAACATGATGTCATTGTATTTAACTGCACGTTTCCAGTGGGCATTAATACTTTACAGTGGATGTATGCTTTAGAAAGATAAACATAGTACAGAAAGTAAGGAAATTTGTGTTTGGTCGATTATTTTTTTGTTGTAACAATGCTTCTTGGCAATAAATCTTATACAGTTGGAAAGACTGTTAATTTCCCTTTTAAATGGTGTCACATTTGTAAGGAACATGCATTTGTGGGGTGAGCAGTAGAGCTGAGTATGTGGATTGCGCCCATGAAAAATTTGCCAAATCCTCTCTGCCAATGCCAAACAGCTTATTCTGCCGTTGAATTGTTTGGTGTTTGGTGGAGTGGATGATTGAAGTTTGAAGAAACAAGACATATTGGCAATTTAACAATTTATTCATTCAACAAACAGGAGCATCTGTAGCGTTTGGAAGAACCATACACAGTCACAACAGCCTGGCACCTTCTCCTCATGCTCACCAGGCTGGTCTCACACTGCTGTGGGATAGCATCCCATTCTTCAACCAGAGCTTGTCGCAGGTCAGCCAACGTGGTTGTGTTGGCATGCCCAAGCTGATCCCACAAGTGTTCAGTGGGGTTGAGGTCAGGACTTCTGGCAGGCCATTCCATTCTCTCCACTCCCAAATTCTGGAGGTAGTGAGCGATGTCATCATGGAGGATAGAGTTCGGTCCCAGACTGTGGAGATATGTGATTGCCGCTGGTCGCAGAATTTCATCTCGATATCTCTCTGCACTGAGATTGCCTCCAATGATGGTAAGCCTCGTTTTTCGGGAGATGCCGTCCCACACCATCACACAAAATAAGCTGTTTGGCATTGGCAGAGAAGATTTGGCTAATTTTTCATGGTCACAACCCATATACTCAGCTCTACTGCTTATCCCACAAATGCATGTTTCTTACAAATGTGGCACCATTTAAAAGGGAAATTAACAAGCTTTCTAAAGGTTTAAGATTTATTGCCAAGAAGCATTGTTACAACAAAGAAATAATCTATCAAACACAAATTCCCTTTTTGTGCTATGTTTATAAATATACCCTGCAAGTTCTAAAGTGTTCAAGATCAGTCAAAATGCAGCACATACATTTACAATACAGGGCATTCAACAATAGAACTGTATCACGCATGTTTTAGACAATGATAGGAAATGAGCTAGCATTACAGCTACTTCAGACGTACGATTTATTAAGTCACTTCAAATATCTCAGGATAAGTGTCTAAATGCAGCACTGACATTTTAACAGGCTCCAAAGCGGCTTTGGATGCTGAATCCTCACAGAACCACACACTGTCAAATAGAGTTGTTTTTGTTTTATTTTCTCCATCTGTTTAGATGCTGTACTCATGCACCTGGCTGGCAAAGGTTACACATAATACAGTGTTGTTTTCACAACATGTCAGGCTGATGAGAGCAGTCAAAACAGTACAAAACTATCCCACCCTTTCAGCTTATTGTCGTGTCATGTTTATGTGCATTCCCTTCTTCCACAAGAGGAAACCGCTTGCCTGACAATTTCTCATGACCACGGAAACAAATGCGGCATTTTGAAAGAACAATATTAGGATTCCTAAAAAGGCTCCCAGTAGAAGAATCACTTTGTTTGCAAAAGGCAGTGCAGAGAGCTTGAAAATCTTTTTGAAATTTAGAACATTATATGAAGGTAGAGGATTAGCTTTGACTGTAATTGAAAGTGGTAATTTAGACCATTTTCAGAAAAAAATATCACTAAAAAGAAATAAAAAGATATACACACACACACACACACACACACACACACACACACACACACACACACACACACAGACATCTGTAAACCCTTCATCTAGTTACTCATACACTCAAACCTGTGGGCAGTTTCACACACTGATCCAGTCACTCACACACTCATGCCTACGAAGTCAGTCCTGAAAAAATCAAATCTGTGTCTCATGGCACCAATAAAACAAAAGCAGATTTGAGTCACTTCAGAGTGGCAATGGGATTGTGGCATTAGATATATGAACTTCATCCAGAGGGTCTTTTTTATGTGCACAGAATATACATATGGAAGAAGATTAGATTGATATGGAGACAATGTGTTTTCATGGAATTATTTAACATCTCATAAATGTATTAAATGTAGAATGAAAGGAGCAGCACAGATATTCAACTGTACACAGATATGTTAATTAAATGTGCTGTTTCACTAAATCTGTACAAGAACTCTGTCATGTATCTGAAGGAGGATTACAGAAACAGTGCTGTAATCACTTGTGGAAGAGGGTTTATTTATGTACATGTTCAATACTAGCCTGTATATTCAGGGGTGAAATATACAGTACTGTGCAAAAGTTTCAGGCACCAGAGATTATGAGATTTAAAAAGCTGTTTATCTGAGCTGTAACTGTTTATTTGCTAAAAAACAAATAACAAACAACACCCACCATTAGAATAAAGCCAGATAACATTATTCCAGTGAGTGTTATATTCTGTGTGTAAATGTGTTGGTTTAACTTTTCCCAAATATCTCCTCGTGGCAGTCCGTATTATTTGCGGTATCCGTCCAACACCTACTTTAGTGGTTAATAAATAATGATTTTAAGTAATGTGTGCTTTTTATTTAACAAATTAATGCAATCAATGAGAATCTGAACAAAACATTGCTCTTCAAACGCACTCACACCTACTACTTTTTTAGAAAAAAAACATTATATTTCTTATTTGTTTATATTATTAATTTTTGTATTTACTGTGATTATATATAACTTTATACAAGCACTACACTTACTGAGAAGGCATTAGTTTAAATATATATAATTATCTTAGATGCCTACGACTTCTGCACAGTACTGTATATGGTACACACTGTACAAATCTCAAGGCTTTTAGTTAAATATGTATAAGGTATGTCCAGGGTGTGTTTCTTCTGTGCATCCCATAATCCCAGGTAGCCTCTGGACCCACTGGGACTTGAACAAGATGAAACGGTTACAGAAGATAAAAAATATAAAGGCATGAATTCCCATTAAAACTAGGTTTCAGATAACACTCTCATCTTCTGGTGTGTGATCTTCGTAATACACAGGTAAAAGTGCAATTAAGAACAGATGTGTTGAAACATTGTGGTGGAAATCATTAACTCAATCTTCACTCATGAACTCAGTCTTTCCACCAGCTGAATGACAGGATCACTGCCCTCTCGGAATTTCATCCTGGAATGTGCTGTCACGTCCGATTCTGGCAGCGTATCATTTCCGCTTCAGAGATTTAATTAGCGGTGTCCAGGAGACACCGCCCTTGGAAAACAAGTTTTCCTTTGTCTTAATTAGTCTGTTAATTTCATCAAAGAAGCAGCACGTTGCGGTGGTCGACTACAGAGAGAGAGAGAGAGAGAGAGAGAGAGAGAGAGAGAGAGAGAGAGAGAGAGAGAGAGAGAGAGAGGGAAAGGAAGAGAGAAAGAAAATATTTCTGGCCATTGATCCTCAGACGAACAGCTGGAGGCAACCCACATAAACACAGTGAAAACACAGTGAAAGCATAAAAACACTGTTTGACTGGGTGGATTTCCTGTAATGACTTGTAATGCTTGAGTCCCCAGGGCATTATTAGTGCCCATGGTTATGACAGGATATGTCCATTTCATTCAACATAAACCCACTCAGAAGTCTAGGGTTCTATCCCCAGCTTTGGAAACCACACCATGCTACACCAACAAACGACCTAGAGCAAGTCTCCTAACATCACATCTGCCTACATCTGTAATGTGATCGGAACTGCAGGTCATATGTAAATGCTAATGACTGAATCCTGTTCTATTAGACAGTTAATCAAGGGCCCCTCTGGTGCTGGGGGACAGTGGCCTGACCGTGATTTGTGGGAAGGTAAAGGTGATAAAGTGAATGTATGCTCACTTCATCAGCTGACATTTACCGAGCGTAATCACAAGTGACAAAGATGAGAGAGACGGGGGGAGTGCGGAGGAGAGAATGACAGAAAGAGTGATGGAGGGTTCGAATGAGATGGAGGTGGCATTTGGATGTCCTCCAAAAATAGCTCTGCATTCAACCATGAGTCCTGAATAGCTCAGAAGAGTCAGAGGGAGAGAGAGAAAGAGAGAGAGAGAGAGAGAGAGAGAGAGAGAGAGAGAGAGAGAGAGAGAGTACATGTGCAGTGCCAGTCTCAAGCCTGGACACATGGAAGGTTTGCATTGTAATGATCCACTGTGGTGAGCCGTATTTGGGGCGACGAAATGAAAGAAAAGAAAAATATCCTGACCACTGCTAGCACTCTTCTTGAACCCAGATGTGAAACTATATAGCAGGGTTCAAGCGAGTTTATCCTAGCATTGCTTAGCTAAAAGAGATGATATGATTAGCTTTAGCAGTCAAGTTTCTGGTAACTGCTTACCAGTACCCGGACTCACTGGGTGCAAGATAGCAATACACCCTGGAGGGGGCGCCGGTACTTTGCAGGGCAATACACACTCAAACATTCACTCGTGTACACTGTCACTGTGTTGGTACCTTCAAGGGTAAATATGCAGTACCTTTAATTAAGGAACATAATTTACCTTATTCTACTAAAATTACATTTCAAAATTGTGTTGATGGTGGCACGGTGGCGCAGCAGGTAGTGTCGCAGTCACACAGCTCCAGGGCCCTGGAGGTTGTGGGTTGGATTCCTGCCCTGGGTGACTGTCTGTGAGGAGTTGGTGTGTTCTCCCCGTGTCTGCGTGGGTTTCCTCCGGGTGCTCCGGTTTCCTCCCACAGTCCAAAAACACACATTGCAGGTGGATTGGCGACTCAAAAGTGTTCGTAGGTGTGAGTGAATGTGTATGTGTCTGTGTTGCCCTGTGAAGGACTGGTGTCCCCTCCAGGGTGTATTCCCACCTTGCGCCCAATGATTCCAGGTAGGCTCTGGACCCCCCGCGACCCTAAATTGGATAAGCGGTTACAGATAATGGATGGATGGACTACAGATAACGAATGAATAATGTTAATTTAACACACCCCATTTCATCTCCAGGACTTGTATGGTGTTCTTTTATTTTACACAGTTTAATAATAAAATATTACAGATATCCCCCTCTAATTCTGGAGAAGAGAATGTAATTGATGTTTATAGAACACTGTTTACACCATTTGTGACCAATTATGTACAACTACCTTAACTTTTTCTGGGTGCGTATGGACACATTTAGCTAATCCACCTACTTGCGTGTTTTTGGACACTGGGAGGAAACCAGAGCACCTGTAGGAAACCCTCAAGGACACAGGAGGAACACACCACCGACAGTCACCCAGAGCAGGGCTTGAACTCACAACCCTAAGACCCTGGGGCTGTGTGAAAGTGACACTACCTGCTGCACCACAATGCCACCCTAATCTGAGGATAAAATGGATCTAGGAAATTACACTATACTGAGTGATATATACTCACACACTCATTGAGTCACTCACACACACACATCCATAGACAGTTTCAGACACTCACCCGGTCACTAACACTCAAACTTGTAGGCAATTTCACACTCACAATCACAGACACCTATAGATAATATCTCACTTAATAAGCCACGTGCCAACATATTTGTTTAGCAACTGGAGGACACCCACACAGACACAATGAAAACACACAACAGTCAGTGGCCTGAAGCAGTGGCACAATGGAAGATTTGGACTCCCCCTCCAGTTGCAGAGTGTATTTCAGGTTTACAACACTCTCCTGAAATCACAGGATATTATTATTACATATTACAGGCTACTAAAGCCTCACCAAAATTTTCAAGTTGTAATTTCATGTAAAATACTATGCTGTGTTGCTTTAAATGAGATTATTATGTCATTACTGTACACTTGTCTGTGGCTTTAGACGTCTATTGGAACACTGCTGTGAGAATGTGATTGTGTTTCATGACGCTACCCACGCGGCTTGATCTTTCATTATAGATCCCTGTAGACTGATTAAGCTCTATTAGCACCTTCTTCTGTATTCTTTCACTAATCCTTCTGCTGAAAGGAACAGGGCAGGATGCCCATACTAATGCACTCAGGTAGAGCTCAGATTTAGATCAGCGCTCGCCTTTGGGACATTGTTCACGCCATCTAACCGGAATCAGCTGAGAATTCCAGCCATGGATCTAGCTGTAGACCTGGATAAAAGGCACATGTTTCTAGAGAGGCTCCGGCGATATTTGTTTTGAAATCAAGGGGATCAGTGCTGGGCGATAAAATATCATGATAAATTTTGGGTCACAGTGTTTAATATGCAGGGGCAGCACAGTAGTGTCGCAGTCACACAGCTCCAGGGACCTGGAGGTTGTGGGTTCGATTCCCGCTCCGGGTGACTGTCTGTGAGGAGTTGGTGTGTTCTCCCCGTGTCTGTGTGGCCCACTGAAAACATGGGACTATATATATGTTTATTTACCATAATGGTATCAGTATGTTCCTGATGATCTGGCTCCTTCTCTGTTTTCCCACACTGTTGCAAGCTTTTGAAAGTGATAAGTGCAGTATGTTAACAGTTCAGAAATTTGTATTGGGAGCATTAATTTATATTTTTATCTTCTTAATTTAATTTAATTGAAAGAGAGGGCAGGACCACAAAGGAGGCAGAGGTGAGAATACTGATTACAAGACGGGGCTAAAGTGGAGCTAAGGCAGGGACAGGAGCCAAATCAAACACAGAGCCATGTGCTAAAGGAGCACATGGTAGACAAGGGAACACAGAAAACACAGAAATGGAGGACGAAGTGTGGCATTAATATGTAAACATGAATGTAAATGTTGCATAATAATGAACAATTGTTGTATTATGTAGAAGAATGACTTTTAAAAACTGTAACAGTGTTACACGATTTATATCATGATAAATATCAAGATTGATCAATATAGAAAATATATTGTGATAATATTTTTGGCCATATCGCCCAGCTATAAAGTGATGGTATTCAGCCATAAGAACTTCAGTGAATCAGGCAGTGATTTGGAATAATTAATTCTGCCATTGCATTCCAGAGCTTCCAGACTCCAACACACAGGACTTTATACCTCACTAGCCAACACTTGGCACTGGCCATTGAGAACCTTGGCTCATGTGCAGCTTATCCAGACTATTCTATTAGTCAGTGCTTTTCTGTGTGAACTCCTGCCAGCAGTGGGTGTACAATGGCACCCCCTAGAGGCACATGCTGTGTGAATTTGATGACATTCAGCCACACGAGTGTGTCCCTAGGTTAATGCTTTTCTATGGGACATTGTTCTCTTCATCAAACTGCATCAAGCTGAATTTGGTCAAAGTCAAAAATTAAAAACCATAGCGCATACTTTGCCAATAGACCAGCGGACATTCGTGGGAGTCCTTGCATCACACTCCACCAGTGGCCAGTGATGGACAGGCCAGTCTCTTAACGAAGCAGCAGTGTAATTGACTGGATGTCTAATGCTCAGCTGGGTGTCTGCTGAATTGATCGGCAGATGAAATCCTGACTGTGATGTGGCTGAAGGAGAGGCCGCATGTGGCTGAAAGAGAACATCCAGTTTCACAGAAAAAAATCCCCCCAAAAAACAGACTTGTCTGTCAAGGAAGGAGGGAAACAGAAGGACACTTCCCCCTGCTGAGATTCTAAAAAGAGCCCGTTCACATAAAAAAATCAAAACATGGTAGGTATATCACAGCCTGGTCACAACAGGGATTTGTTCATATTTCACTAAAACATCATTCCCAGGATATGTACAATGCATACAAATTGTAGCTCACACTTCATGGATGTGCCTTTATTTTTTGACACTTTATCACACATAACCCTGACCCTAAACCTAACTCACTCAGCTGCACAAACTCACCCAGTCTGTGGACAATTTCACACACTCACCCTGTCACTCACTCACTCACTCACTCACTCACTCACTCACTCACACCAGGTTCAATATTTTTAGAACCAAAACTGCAACATGTCATGCTAAAATGCGTGTGCATGGGTGGCTGGTGAGTACTGGACACTAGCACCTTGCAATTTTTGACTCATTTTAGAGTGGTTTGTACTACTCCACTTAAACACTAGATATATTAAGTTCTAATAAAATAGTAGAATGATCATTCACAGCTTAAACTGACGTAGACACTTGGGCCAAGGCATTTATTCACCTTCCGGCTTTTGTTTCCAATTGAGAACCTTTAAAGACAAAAAAAAAAAAAAAAAGCACCAATTACTTTAAGGGTATACAATGTGTTATTGGATGCATTTTCTGATTCACTAGGGTTTTGTAAAACCACTTACAATATTTTATGCCAAAACAGTGAAGTATTATACAAGTATATAGCATTTTCTGAAAGTAGACAATATGTATCTCAATGTCTTCAAAAGTTTAAAATAGTCTGTCAAAAAACATATAGACTTTATTTTGCTGTTCTGTGATAAAACAAGTAAATTTAAGATTATTCTAAAATATTTTGGCCCGGATGGCGTTCCATATTCCTCCTGTTCTCAGGCGCTCCCAGGCCCAGAGAGTGAGTGATCTCAGCACATCACCTCTCTTTGTCTTCATCTAAGTCCCTTCCATCGCTTTACAGAAGTGTCAATTACGTCTGACCCACCTGCTAAGAGCTGTTAGCGAATCCCCGTGGAGAGTGGCGCCCAGCAGTGCACGCCTCCCCGTGGTAATAGGACACCGCTCACAGCCGGCAGCCGCTCGTTGGTCCACAGCTACACTGGATCTAAGAAGGAACGCCCTCAGCTTTGAATTCACAAAGATTTTACATCAAACCTCCCCATTACCTGGGCGCCAGGAGCTACAGAACAATGCCTAACTATTAAGCAGGAAATAAAGGCATGTTTACTGTGGCGTGGAGGCTGCTGAAAATCAGTGTGCGATAGTTGTGTTACTTCTGAAACATATGAGTTGTTGTTGAGGGCTGTGTGAGAAAAATCATTTCACGCTACTTAATTAACTACTTAATTTTGATTAACAAAAAAGAGGGCTAGAGGGCGTTTCTGCACTGAGAGGCTGGTGTGCTGCGCTCCTTGGTGTAAATATGTATATATACTGTACGTTATAAAATAAATATTTTTGTTGTCAGTCATTACCTACTTTTCTGGGATATGTGATTTACAAATGTGTAAACTATAATTTAGTGAAGAAACTCCTGCCCAAAGACCAAAGGTCCAGATACATACATGTGTAAACACACACAGAGCCCAGTATTCCTGTAATATAGATACAGTATGATCAAGCAATATATGACATTCTAGAAAATCACAGTATTGTCTTAAACACACCCACCTAGAATATTTTTCACCAGCCACCACTGTGTGTGCATGTAGTGTGAGAGTATATGATTTTATCAGTCTTCCAGTACCTACTGCTCTGTTTTGAAGACAGCGGTGCCACTGTTATCTCAGTTATCCTGTGTGTTCATGATGAATGTCCACGTTTGCAGGCTACCCACCCCGCCTCCTGCCTTTCTGATGTATTCTAAAAACGTCTGCGTATCCGTCTGGTTCTGGCTCATTTAAAACTTCCCAGAAACTTTCAATGAAGTGTATGTTCAACCCTCTCCTTCACCCCCAACCCCACCCCCCATCTCCGCCTTATTCACTTCCATTATGGCTCTCTGGCTTCTCTCTGGGTAGTTCTTACTAATGTTCCCTGGAAAGGGGAAAAAAATAAAAAAGAAATCACTTGAAGAATAGCATGGCCTTGTGGTTTAAAAGAAGTGCTCCTCTTACAAAGTGGGTGTGTGTGTGGGTGGGTGGGTGTCTGGGAGCGTCTATGAATGTGTGGTCGAGAGAAAGGAGCGAGAAAGTCCCTTGTTCCTCTAGGTCTTTCATGCCACTGTAGAATCCATCATTAGTTTATGGCGACTAACCTTCAGAAGCAATAACAGAAGGCCAATACAAATGCAATAAAGCTGGCTATGAAAGCGTATGGGTGCTGGACTGGATACTGTAGCTGCACACTAGCTGGGTGAATGCATAGCCATTGACAAGCAGATATAATGGGACAATGTACTTCATTAGGCTTAAGCCCACTCTTTTGTAGTCACTGGTGTAATATCGCAAGCAGTAAATGGAGTATCCATGGCGATAACTTTCATACTGATGTGAATATGAATATGAAGGAGCAGATCACGGTCTACTGCATCTATAGTTTATGTTTGATGACCACAGATAAAGGGTTTGACCCCTTTCCCTATAATTAATACAAGAATAGACATCTCAAGTGAACCAAAACACATCCAAAATGGAAGTCAATGGGCAGTCACTTCAGCATTTCCATTGACTTCTATTATACCCACTAGGAAATGTACTGGCTTTGTCTGTGGCTGTAATATTTTGTCCCTGCCTATTGTCCTCTATGCTTTGTTTCTGTGTCTCTCCTCATTATCTCCACATTGTGTTAATGTATATGTCCCTGTCTCTGTCTTTCCTTGTGTTGTCCAGTCTTGAGCCCGTTCCTCAGCTGTGAAGCTTTGGTTGCTTAGGAGTGGATGGTCCAGTTGATGTATGTTTTCCTCCAGTTGGGTGAAACTGTCCACAAGCGTGAGTCACTGGGTCAGTGTGTGAAATCATCTACAGGTGTGAAAGACTGGGTGAGTGTGTGATGCCCTGCCTTGCATCCAGATATTCCAGGGTAGGCTCCAGACCCACCACAACTGCGACCAAATTTAAGCAAATAAAGCAAATGAAAGTGTGCAATAAAGCTTTATGCAATTGGGGCCATTCTGGTGGTCTACCAGCCCTTGCATACTTGTTAACTGCATGTCTAAACCATTTCCAACCTTAATGCACATAGAATCTCATATACTTTGTAAGAAAAGCCCATTCTGACTGCACATGAAATAAGAAAACAGCCAACAAACCTGTGTGGTTATTCAGCTGGGCTGTGTTTGTGTACCCGCTGCTGTATTAACATTGGCACCGATCCGAGCTCTGCAGTATTGCCCCATGTTGCATTGCCATCGCCGTGCCAAGTCAGAGCAAAGTACGTATACATTAAGAAGTCATTTAAAACTCGGCTCTGGGCTCAGATCCAGCTGGAGATTTCTGGCTGATGCAGAGTGTTCTTTTCGGCCCTCCCCCTGAGACCAGTAGCTTAAGACTGCATTTTATTTGCGTACACGTTGTGTTGGAGACGTAGGGACTGGGCTCAGAGGAACAGCATCGTCTCTCTGCTTTCACCCGGTGGCAGGAGGTAATTATTGCTCGCAGTTGGCAGACATTGTTGGTTTTCACTGAAAAAAATAAAAATAAATAAATATAAATACAAATAACACAGTGGCTACCCATATGAAAGAGATGTAGATGTATTAAAGCGGAGTCATATTCAGTCCACACACATTGAGCGTCTGCTTCTATTATCATAAGCATCTTAGACTTACATTTTATGGCTTTTTTATTGGATATGCCTGTCATTCACAGCTTTATAGAAAGGTTAGGGCAACCCTTGTGAAACTAAGCACAATTCATCAGCATTTCCATGATGAAGTAGTATTTATTTGTTGGAAATAAATCATTGGTATTCATTAATTAATTCATTCATTCATTCATTTTCTGTTACTGCTTCACATTTTCTGTTCAGGGTCATGGGGTGTATATCTGGAGCATATCTGGTATATGGCAGTCCATAAGCCAGCAATCCATCACAGGGCATCACACACTCTTTCATTCACTCACAGACCTGTGTATGTGTGTGTGTGTGTCTGTGTGTGTGTGTGTGTATGTGTGTGTGTGTGTGTGTGTGTGTGTGTGTGTGTGTGTGTGTGTGTGTGTGTGAGGTGAGTGTCTGAAACTGCGTGCAGGAGTGAGTGTGTGAGTGACAGGGTGAGTGTGTGATGAACTAATTCTCAGTGTGTGCGTAATTCAGTGTGTGCCCAATAATTCCAGTCTCCATACTCACTGTGTCCCTGATGGATGGATAAATTAATGAATGAATGGGTGGTTGGATGGATGGATGAATGATGAAAGCATGCTAATAATTTGGATTATAATGATATATACACCGTTTGAATATGAAGTTCTCTGCAATATGTTTTTTTATGAATAGCAATAGGAGGAATATCAGATGTCGCCGGGATGGTTCAGGCCACCGAGTGTGCTGTTGAAAAATAAAAAAGAACCGTTTTATTTCCTCTGGGATGGGACGCCAATTTGGCACTAATAACCTATTCCAGTTTGGTTGTTAGCCACAAGAGCAGGAGCAAGGCCGTAATGTTGGACTGTATTACAACTGACAAGTGAAACAAGAAAATACTCATTGCTCTGTTGAGTCTTACGTTTACAGAAGAAGTGGCAAGTCCAATTTGCTGCAGTTGCACGCTCCTAGCCCATAAATTGTGTTATGGACTGCCTGTCATTCGTTATCATGCTCAGTGTGGAAGTCAGTGTGTGGAAACAAACACCCCCTGGGACTGGTGATCCGGTCGGCCCAATATCCCAGCCTCCGCAGAGTCCCTGAAGTCTTATGCCACATAAGTTAAACAAACATTCCTGCAGCAAACTATATTGACAAGCCAACCAAGCAATGAAGCAACCTGAGAGAGACAGACAAGTCCATAATGAACCTGGACACCTGAGGTACGGAGGGATGGAGCTATGAATGAAACATGATCCCAGTACAGGATACGCACACTGAACATTTGATCCTATCAAGTGGGCAACAGATATTTGATCAAATGAGCAGCAACTATTACTAAGCACTAGATACTAACAAGTGAGATATAAAATGTGAGCACTAGATACTAAGAAGAGGCATCAGATATAACAAGTGTGATTCTAACAACCACAGACAAACAGGTGATCACTAAGAACTGGGCACCAGATATTATTGAGTGAGCATCAGATATACAAGATATCAGCACTAGATACTAAAAGTATGATAACAGATAGAACAAACATATTCTGCACACTATTGCCATTTTTCTCAGGCTCTTTGAAACATCTCTTGTACATTTTGTACAAACAGCATCACATAGATGATGTAGATTACCGGCAAATGCCTGTAACTCATGTATCCTTAGTTCATGTCCCAGAATGCAGTGTTTATGTCAATGAATATGCCTCTGTCATCAGAATTACAAGACCTTTTATTTCATTGATTACAAACAAGTCAAAAAGTTTAGCCACATTTTCAGTACATCAGTAATTCTGTTTTTTCTGAATGTTTACATATGAACATTAGAAACACCCTTTAGGCAGAGAGGTACATAGAGGGCGGCATGGAAAATTACACTGGAATCTTTCTAGACGCCCTGACGCTTCTGTCTGTCGGGCCACAGATTCTCATCGAAATCACATCAGATATCTTCCCTTGCAATGCAGCATGGAATCTTTTTGAATGTCTTATCCAGCCGCTACAGGCATCAGCTGTGATGCGATCACATGCTGCATCCATAGCAGCAAGCAGGATCATCTGAGCTGGCCCCTTATGTGTCTCAGGCTGTTGACTTTGGTTATTTATTTGTTCTTTCATTGTCAGAAATTGCAACACTGCCCTCTTTATGCTTGACAATTGAAGGTTTGTGAGATGCACCTCTGGGCTATTACTAAAAACATGTTGATTTTTTTTTTAATTTACATCAGCAAACACTCCCCTTTATCACTGAAAGTCATGTGAGCATTAGATGCAATCAGTGAGCACCAAAAAAAAAAAAAAAAACTACCAGGATACAAGACGTTGACTAGATTCTTCTGAGTGAGCATTAAATACTAACAAGTGAGTGCCACCTAACTATCAAGTGCTACCAGATATAAGTAAGCAAGCACTATATACAATCTAGTGAGTTACCCTACACAACAAGTATGCATTAGATCCTATCAGTGGCGGATGCTGGTCTTTCAAGGAGGGAAGCTCAGTTGCGGCCTATATCATAAAATGTGTCGGTTTATTTATACATAAATTCTACCCACCGTTCCTTTTCAAGAAAATGATCTGTGACCCTGCCGTACCAACAAGGCGTCTTTTCCAGGGACTTGACTAGTGTCCTCTCAATGGACATCAGAGCTAGGCTGCTTAAACGGCCTTGGCCCATGTGAAGTGTGTCTGCCTCTTAGTCTACAAAAACCCCACCAGAAATAGAAGCTCGATTTGTCGCTAGTCGTTTTTAACAAAGAAAATGCCACTAAGAGGATTAAGAAAGTCTCCAGTTCAACTCAGAAAAGAATGAAAATTGAATGCTCCCACTGATCTTTACACCAAAGGATCGCTGATTCGCTCATTTCGCTGTCAATCAAACAGGGATTCAGCCTCAGACAGATCATCCAATTATCATGCAGAAGCTGAGCGTCCGGGCCAGCTGAGGCCAGCCCACTGCTCCATAGACCCCCAGAGACGCTGAGCGTCCGATGGGCGGGACAAAGCCCAGCATTTATCCAATGGCTCGTTTCGCTGCACTTCGCTGCTTCGCTATTGAACTCTGTGGATGCTCAGCGTCCTCACTGTTTAAATCACTGTGAAGCTGCGGGAATGACTGAGAGGAAAGTCTTTACCAGTTATAAGAAGCTGATTCTGAACAAAAGTTGTAGTTGTAGTGCATATTTATTCAATGACATGTACACACAACAGAATATATTTGATAACTTATTTTTTGACATTTTAGGGGAAGCTGAGATTCCCTTGCAGTCTTAGAGCAATCACCTCTGGATGAAACTCCACTAGATAAAAGTGTGCAATACAAACTATTGAGTGAGCATGAGATACAATCACGTGAACACCAAATAAAAAAAAACATATGAAGTGAGCACCAGGCACACAAGTGGGCTCTAGATATAAAACTTGAGTACAAGTTACATTCAAGTGAGCACCAGATACAGCATAGCTCTGTGTAAGCATTAAAAAGTGAATACTTGTTACAATCAAGTGAGTACAATATACATCAAGTGTGCAGTACTGAGTGAGCAATAAAGATAACAAGTTAGCACTAGACACAAGTATGCACTACATACTATTGACTGAGCACTATATATAATCAAGTGAACACTAAAAAGCTATACAACAACTTAGATCTAGATGCTACTAGATATAACGTGAGTGCCAAAAAAAAACATAACATACAATCACATGAGTGCTAATACACTATCAAGTTATCATCCTACACAATACATGTGCTCTAGAAAATATTCCATGGTCAATGGATTTAACAAGTGAGCACTAGGTACAATCAAGTGTGCACCAAAAAACTATTAAGTGAGAACCAGATACAAGTTTGTTATAGAAATGATTGAGTGATGATGTAACAAGTGAGCAGATACAAATATGTCTATATTTTATGAAGTTTCTGAAAGGATTGTTACTATGGAGTGAGTAACAAATGTGGGCGCCAGATACTCTTCAGTGAATGACAGATACAGTTAATGAGCATGAAAATCATTTGAGTGAGCACCAGAAATTCATCAAGTGAACACTGGAATCTAAGGTCAACACATATTTATTTTACAACACAATGAAACTGCACATTCAATAACTGAGCCTCGGACACATACAGTGTTTATTTTAAAGGCTTCTTTAACTTACCTGGCAACAGGTAACCGCTGCCAACTTCTGGGCTGGTCTTCTGCCATCTGTTTGATCTGTCCACTGCTGAGATTTTTTCCTTCAGCTGCCAAGTACGAGACATACTCAGGGATTTTGTTCACTAGGTTTCAAGTCTTCTTCAAGTGTGGAAAGTTATATAGAGCACACAACCTTGCTAGCTTCTCTGGAACATGGGGCTGAGCACAGAGAAATGATTCTGTGGTAAACACACTGCCAAAGTCACTCAATGTTCATCTCACAGTTCTGATGCTAGTGTAGCTTATGTACAGTTGGTTGTTTCTCTAATTTCATAAAACAGTGTCCCATTAAATAATACATCTGTCCTAAAGGCTTGAGTAGTGGGCATGGGACTGGAACTGGAGTTTGATCCCCAGACGTAAAAAACATGGAGGTGCGGGGAGTGAAGGGTCAGTTATTTCTCCTCTCTCAACATCCAAGGTTGAAGTCCAGGGCTCATTGTCATCTGCCCTGGGTGTGTGTTTGTTAAAATTGCTCACTAGTGTGTGTGTTCACTGCCAGGTATGGGTTAAATGCAGAGAATTGTTTTCCCTAAAGGGGATTAATAAAATACCTCTTCTTTTTTTTATAAATATTTTCTTTTTCTTCTTTGTTAAAAAACTTGTAGGTGGTGCAGCTTTGTACTGCGCAGTGTTGCCTGCACAAATATGATCTGTAGGGAAGAGTTATTAGAAAGAAACATTACCTCTACTTAACAGCAGGGATGTCATCAGAACATATAATTTATTATTATTTTTGAATGGAGTAGTGCACATTCGTAAATATTTAAAATTAAGCCAGCTGAGGTAATGACAATGTAATGATGGCTCATAGAGTTATATGTGGATTATAGCTAATTTTAACGGTGTATGCTATGAAAAATACACAATGAACCACAAAATCAATTAGTCTGACATTCTCTAATCACAGAAAATAAAGTGTGTAACACCACCCAACCTAAGCATCTCATGAGAATGTTTATTTTAAAGACTGTTGTTTATGAATTGTTCAGATGTAGACAATGTCGTATTTAATTAGGACGCGCAGAAAGTACAAAAATATCTCACATTTTCAGTGTACACCATGTGCATATTAGTCAGAGGAATGTGGACATAGTTTAGGTGCATGGAAAAACTGAGGTGGTTTATAGTGCTTCTGGTTTTATTTGTTCAGGCATTGTGCATATAAACAAAATTAATTATGTATTCTATTCTCGTCCATGGCAGAGTAATAATGTTAAATCACTTACACAATTGGTGTTACAAATAAACAGCTTTGCCCCATGACTGATTGGCAAGCAGAGGGGTCCAGCTGTGCCCCACTAAACACTGTGTGTGCCCCAGTACAACAAGTAGTCTTGAAATTGTGTAACCAAGGTTTTTATGCACAACTTTCAACTTTTTTTTTTTCTTCCCAAAAGTCTGGCTTTTTCAGTATTAGCCATGTTGGTTGACAAAAGTATAAGCTCTGAAGGTCCAGAGGACAGCAAAGTTTAATCACTACACCTTCCTTGGATGAAAGTTAGCCTAGCAGGCAATGAATGGCCAGGGGAAGGAAAGGTTATTCAATATTCAAGTGCATGAAAAATGCATACATGTGTGTGAGCGGGCATGTGTGTGTGAACCTGCTCAGGTCAGAGAGGTGTCCTGCTGGCCTTTGAGATGAAAGGGACCTTATTTATGGGTCAGAGCACTTAAGATTCTGTGCGTATGTGTGACTTGGGCTGATCCGGAGCAGAACATTCCCTCCCAAAAGAAGTAAATGAAAAAAAAAAAAAAAAAAAAGGCTCGCTGCCACTCTGATCTTCCACTTCAGCGGTGTGGTGATGTTTCTGTGGGTTTTAACCTCCTGCCCCCAGTGCAATCAAAGAGAACGATAGAAAGATTGGGAGGTGAAGTGGCGAAGAAACGAGTGTAAAAGCAGTCTGAAGGGATGACAAAAGCTGAAGGAGGAGGAGTGATGGAATGACACATCTGAACATCAATTCCATCATTTCAAGAGGTTGTCACAAAAAAAGTTGATGCTGCTCGGCTCCCCATCCGTGCTCGTCCTGATGCAGAAACACAAAGCTGTGATGTGTCAGAACTAGTAAAATGGCCGCCAGCTGGGCGAGAACAGCGTGAAAATGCTTGTCTGTGGAGCTCTGTGAAGGTAAACACAGGCAATACCGACCTGTCACATAAACACATCCCTTTATCACCTTGTATTTGGCCTTTATCTAGGTATTTTTATTTGTGTGTGTGTGTGTGTACCAGGAATAGGTCACACTGTTGGGACCAGTGTGTTTACACTCTCACATTATAGGGTTCAGCTGGCCCCCAAATGTAAATCATTACATGTTTAGCTGAATTCAAGTTTGGGCTAAAGGATGACAGAATATTCCAGAGAACCAAATATTTAATGGATTAAAATAGTGAACATCGCCTTTAAGCTAGCATTTATGGAAACACAAAGGGCAGGTCTATACAAAAAGAAATATGTAATGTCCCCACAATTCATAGGCAAGATCCAGCTGGATTAATCCCTGATTAATATAGGTTTTGTGCTTTTTTTCCCAAATACCGATAGATATATCACATATGGTGGCTCATTCTGGTGAATCTTCGAGGGCACTTTGCATGAGTAGTTGAGAAGCAATCAAGTGCACTTCAGAAGCATGCACGTTTGCACTTTCTAGTCTTTGGACATCTTGTTTAAAAAGCAGACAACTGCTTGTTAAGCAGTGATTTACAGTCACAGGCTAATTCCATTCTTTCCCGACTTCAGTCATATTGACTGTGGTCAGCTCTGACCATGGTTCAGCTCCAGCTCAGCTGATTAATGGGTGGCTGTGGAGGAGTTTATCCATCAATCTCTTCCTACAAAACCTTGGCCCACTGACAAAGCAGCCTATGGAACCCATCGTGCATTAGTCCGCTGAGTAATCGAGCCTGTCTGCTCTATGGAACTAGTTTTTGAGGCTGACTAGACTTCTGAATCGCAGGGTCCAGCTGTGAAAGGAGTAAAGGAACCGAGGAGCTAAAGCCTGAGCTTTTACATCCTACCTGCTAATTTATCTTGATTGCCTCCCAGCTCATTTGTCTTGATTCTTTTCCAAGCTGCTCTTTTGGCTAATAGAGAGGGAAGATCTTGGCTAATTACCAGAGTAAACTCCACAGGGTACACACTAATGAGCTGGGGTGATATCATCATCATCATGATCATCATCATTATAAATCTTGATCTGAAAATGTATATTTACGAGTGTAGAAATCATCATCAAGGTCAACCCTTGCTGTGACATCAGAAGAACTGTCACTGTGGTAGTACCTTTCGCTGTCACTGTGTTGGGACCCTTAGTGTTAGGTCTTAGCACCCATAATTCGGGAATATTATTGAAGAATGGCACTTCAGCCATGAATGAACTTTTTCTTGCTGTCCCGGAGATTGAACCGGCAAACCATGCAGCCTCAAGCTCGCTTCTCTAACCTCAATGTGCACAGCTGCCCCCATATAATTGTAATTTTCATTTTAACTCCAGATTTTATTTGGTATTCTACTTAAAACACTACTATTATAAAAACATACAGATATTCAGATTCTGGAGAAGGGAATGTAATTCTGGGCCCTGCCTGTTCAAGAAATTTTTTGTTCAAGACTTTTCCGGTTGTCCATTTACAGTCCCCATAACTGCTAATATTCTTCAGAATGTGTTTCACTTTTAAAATTTGATTTGCGAGTAGATTCAGACAGGATTAAAAACTCTTGGGGTCCTAGCATAGTATGTTCTTTAACAGCAGATCGAAATTCACATCTTGTGATTTGTGTTATTTGGTGGAGAAACAAAAAAATAGGTTAAATAGGTTAGAAAAGTTGAAAAGGTTGGGTAATAATGCTGGTGACACAAAATAATAACTGGAAAATCACTGAGACAAAAAAGAAATAAAGAAAATAAATAAGTAAATAAATATAAATCTTCTTCCATTTGCCTCTGACCACAAGGCCACCCTGTTCATTTGTATTGGCCTCTAAATCCCATTGTCGCCTTGTGGCAGGTTCAAGACAAGATGCATCAAAACAGAGTCATGCTGATATTTTCCACCAATTTCAGTCAAAAGTACAGGGTTTCTTCTGAACACTATGTTATTTTTTTTTGTTTTATCAGGATAAGTGGAAGGTAAGATATTACAAAAATTGCCAAAATAATGGGGCTCCAGGGGCCTAGAGGTTGTGGGTTCGATTTGGTGTGTTCTCCCTGTGTTTGCGTGGGTTTCCTCCGGGTGCTCCGGTTTCCTCCCACAGCCCAAAAACACACGTTGGTAGGTGGATTGGCGACTCAAAAGTGTCCGTAGGTGTGAGTGAATGTGTGTGTGTGTGTCTGTGTTGCCCTGTAAAGGACTGGCCCCCTCCCACCTTACGCCCAATGATTCCAGGTAGGCTCTGGACACACTGCAACCCTGAACTGGATAAGCGGTTACAGATAATGAATGAAAGAATGAATGCCAAAATAATGTTAAATGGCCAAATTGTACAAAGGTGTACCAAAGTGAATTTAATCTGACCAAACCAGAAGAGGATATAAAGTCAGTTGACCACAGGGTTCAAACAAATACTTGAAGCTCTTTAAAAGATTGAAGAAATCAAGGGCTAATATAAACAGATATTTCTTATTGTAGACTTTGCCTAGAACAGTGAGATTTTCCAGCGAGGAATCTGTTTTGGCACTGGTATCATAGAGAACTCAGATCTTATGAAAAATATCACTACGCAAGAGATGCAAAGCACAAAAGACATAGTATGGTTACTGCATTTGGGTCCATTTCAGGCCCTGACCAAGCTATTTCAGATGAGCTTTTTCAAATTTCCCTCAAGCTAAACAAAGAATTTGGCTCTTGATCACATAGTACCAGCCCAGGCTCTGAAATTCCACGGGAGTCTCTCTCTCTCTCTCTCTCTCTCTCTCTCTCTCTCTCTCTCTCACACACACACACACACACACACACACACACACACACACACACTATTGGAGGAGGTGGGTTGCATCATCTTATGACAACGACAAGCTTTCTCGATTTCTCCTTTTGTAGCTGCGGGGCGCCGACTGTTTCCAATCGATTTGCGGAGCGTCTGAAGAAACAGGGCACAGGAGGTTTTTAATTCAAACGCTTCTCTTCCTTCCCTCTTTCCTTCAACCAAGGAAGAGGAGTACTAGCTGTATACCTGAGGTTATCGTTTGATGTTGGCCTAACCTAAGACACTCCGTTTGAAAGAACAACAGTACTGAGAAAAAAGGAAAGAGAAAAGAAACCCTCCCTATTCCTGCACACCTCTGCCAGCTGCTGTTCTGAAGACAATATAGAATCTCCTTTATCATCAGTGTTTCTCCATGGATGACTACTTCTACACCTTCTTCAGCCTTGTATTGTTTCCCCTCCTCTGTAACAGACTGCCATTTGACCACTCCACATTCTAAATGCTATGATGAATCCAGAGGTGAGCACTTGATCACTAGCTATCATTAATGCTCTGGGCTATGTTCTGGAGGGAACTTGCTTCTGTCTAGAATCCATGAGCTTGTGCAACACCAATAAATAGATATTTATTATGCAAAAGACTGGGAAAGTTGAGGAATGCCCAATAAACACCTGTTTAGAACATTCCACAGGTGAACAGGTTAATTGGAAGCAGGTGAGTATCATGATTGGGTATAAAGGGAGCAACCCCAAAGGGCTCAATAGTTCACAAGCAAGGACGGGGCGAGGTTCACCACTTTGTGAACATCTGCATGAGCAAATCGTCCAACACTTTAAGAACAACAATTCTCAATGTACAATTGCAAGAGAGGTATGGATTTCATCATCTACAGACCATAATATTGTCAAAAGATTGGATCTGGAGAAGATCTGGAGAAACCTCTGCAAGTAAGCAGCAAGGCCAAAAACCAACATTGAATGCCCGTGACCTTCGATCCCTCAGGCAGCACTGCATTAAAATCCGACATCATTCTGTAACGGATATTACCACATGGGCTCAGGAACACTTCAGAAAACCATTGTCAGTGAACACAGTTCGTCGCTCCATCTACAAGTGCAAGTTAAAACATTACCATGCAGGGCGAAAGCCTTATATCAACAACTCTCAAAAATGGCGCCGGCTTCTCATCTGAGATGGACTGACACAAGGTGGAAAATTGTCCTGTGGTCTGATGAGTCCACATTTCAAATTGTTTTTGAAAATCATGGACAACGTGTCCTTCAGGCCAAAGAAGAAAAGAACTGTCTGCATTGTTATCAATGCAAAGTTCATAAGCCAGCATCTCTGATTGTTCTGGGTGTTAATGCCCATGGCATGGGTAACTTGCACATCTGTGAAGGCACCATTTAATGTTCAAAGGTACATACAGGTTTTGGAGCAACATATGCTGCCATCCAAGCAACGTCTTTTTCAGGGACATCCCTGCTTATTACAGCAAGACAATGCCAAGCCACATTCTGCATGTGTTACAACAGCGTGGCACATTATGAAGCACAAAATATGACAATGGAGACCCCGGAGTGTTGAGCAGTTGTATATCAAGCTAGAATGGGAAAGTATTCCACCTACAAAGTTTCAACCATTAGTGTCCTCGGTTCCCAAATGTTTATTGAGTGTTGTTAAAAGGAAAGGTGATGTAACACAGTGGTAAACATGCCCCTGTCCCAACTCTTTTGGAACGTTTTGCAGGTCTCATATTCAAAATGAGTGAATATTTTCAAAAAAAACTAAAGTTTGAACATAAAATATCTTGTCTTTGTAGTGTATTAAGTAGAATATAGGTTGAAAAGTATTTGCAAATCACTGTATTCTATTTTTATTTATGTTTTACACGTTGTCCCAACTTCATTGGAATTGGGTTTGTACCATCTGATTAGCCCATAGTCCTTTAGAAAGGCAAAATTACCAGTTAGAAGACTGTCCTAACCAGCAAATATAATGAATCGTCTAATTTGGGTCAGAATTTCAGTGTTGTATTTGCTGTGTAACGTTTTCACTTGGCAAAAGTATGCTGTAACAATGTGTTGCTGAAGAACCATCCACCAAATGGTATTTTGAGGAACCAAATATGGATTTCCTATGGAATCACTCTCAAGAAGCATATTTCCAAGAGAGATTCAAAATATAAGAATATTGCAACACTGCTTCTGTTTTCTTATTTCCCTGCTCGCTAGCAGTGCTCATTATTTTTTACTCTTCTTTCATCAACCTACACCCACTCCTTTGCCCTGGGCATCACACTCGCTAATTTCTCTTGCTACACGTGACAATTAAGGGCTGTTCTGTTCTGGTAGCCAACATAAAAACAATATTTCCCTCAGTCAAAGATCACTTACATGGTCAGCCTCATAATTATGCCTTTACTTTGTAGCAGCTGCCACATGGGTGTGAATATAAAGTGAATAAAAAGTGCCTTATCTGCTGGTGGTTAGCAGCACAACAGGAAATCTCTGCCCACAACAGGGGAATACAGGATAATATATGCTGCCCGGAATCATGGTCACTCAGAGGATGACAAGCTTATTTGTAACTTGCCCTTTTCACACATCCAGAGCCACCAGGCAGCGAGGAAATCTCCTGTCAAATGAGGCACATGTGCTTTAGCTAAAAGAAACTCTACAGCCCTGGAGACGACTAGCAAATACTGAACCTCTTTTCTGGTGTATGTGTGACCACTGACCACAAACCATACGACTGTAAAAAAAAAAAGAGACTATCAAACTAACTGTGACCAACATGTACACACATTTAATTTAGCTGTTTATGACTCAATTCATAAAAAATTATCTATAATAAATAATTAATTCCACATTAACTAAAATGCTACATTTAACCTGATGCTGCATATGTGCATTCATATAAGCTGCACTATAATACAATATAACAGAATACAAGACAGTAATCACAACAATTTTAATATTAAACTGTTAAGTTTAATATGCATAGTTAAATAAGTTGTTGATTTTTTTACCAAAATTTTGTGAATCGAAGAATGGGAGTTTTTTTTAGTAAAATCTATTGTAGTAAAATGTTGGTGCATTTCTGTTCCACTGTAACCACAGAACCTCAACTGAACAACCAATGATCCACACAGTACACAGTACTCATGAGCAGCATTTCCCAGCTGCCCAAGCTGTATCATTTGTGAAAGAGAGCCTCAAGATCAAGTTAAGACCAGTAAACTACTAATTACTAGGAGAAATTAAATAACATGAAGTCTATTTAATAATTAATATTGGTGAAAGTGTACGTATACATGAGCTATGCTTCTATAATACTATATATTAATATGTAACTACACATGTATGCACCTGGAAATGTGTAACAATGAATACAATTTGTGTGCTGGAATCATTTGGGATTACATTGCTATTAACAGAGTACAACTCAGAAAACACATCACTAAATGATGTAAACTGGACATACTGCATGAATAACTCTCTTGAGGGTGCTGCAAACACATCAATATAGTGCTATTCTAAACAAGAGCACTCCTTACAATTCAATCCTGCAGGTGTTCTAGGGAATCAAGTGCTGGAGTGCACACTTCAACCCCAGGCTGCCTAGAGCATGCTGGAAGAGCGTGGACTTGAATTTCATTTTCACAAAAGTGCACCTGGAAGAGGCAGCCGCCTCGGAAATGGGAATACGAGAGAGTACTCGAACTGAGCGTAAGATCATTACGAGAGTTGTGGAAGTAGGGAAGCGAGGCAGAGCGCTGAGTCAGAGATAAGGCTGAGAAACATTAGCCACATCTCATTAAAAGCCTGGAGGAGCAAACCCAGTGGTGTTGTAAATGAGTGATACAGTTCTAAGACAAAGAGTGGCCAATTTTTGCATATAGATGGTTGTAGAGAGAGAGAGAGGGGGGGGGGGGGTGAGTTGAGTCTTGCCTCGCCTCAGGAAGTAATCTTCTTGCTGGGTCTCCTTCATTGGACTTGCAAATATTACCTCAGTGAAGCTGTGTGAGACATGAATGCATTTAATTAACATGCAACCACTCCCCAATGGACGCTTAAATGTCCACACATGCACTATATCCCTGAAAAGTTGTGTGCACCTGTTCGTCCAAGATTTGTTATGAAATCCACTCTATTAATGCAGAGTGTACCCCTACCCTCCACACCCTGCTGCAGCAGCAGCTTCTCCTTTTCTAGTAAAGCATATGACTATAGAAGCTCATGGGTAGCTGTTCCTCGATATGCCCTTTCATTTCATGCTTTTGTGTGGAGATTATACTAGCTGTGCACAACTTCATACACACATACACACTCATACACTGTACATAGTCCTGGTGTGTGAGTGAAACTGTCCACCGGTGTGAGGGTGAGAGTGACGGGGTGATTGTAAAATTCATCAAAGGTGTGAGTGTATGATTCTGCATAGGGTGCAGACCCACCGCATCACAGCGATTACAGCAAAATATAAATTAATAAATAAAACGTAATAAGCATGTAATAAAAAAAGATTACATTTTTGCACTACACAGTTCAGTCATTATGTTTTCTCTCTCTCTCACTCTCCATCTCTTCCCCTGTCTCTTAGCCGCCATAAAAACCCGAACCCGCAGCACTGCCTGAACTCCGCAAACAGCACCCAACCGCACACCTCCAAAATTAATGTTCCACACATTAAACACGATTAAAGCTCAACTGGGGGAATTTAGTAGGAAATCTCATTACTATAGAATTACCATAACTCCACATGAGCAATCGTAAACAGAGGAGCCGACGAGGGAGCGCTGCTGATGAGCCGGCGACACTTTCGCTATTTCATCTTTAAATTCATTATTGACACGTATTATTGTTCCACCATTTGCTGTTTACGCCTCATAACTCACTGGAAGCTGAAAAGTACACCCCCTATTGATGGAGAGCAGAGGGATCTTTCTCATGCCTAAATCATCACATATTGATTCAGAGGGGTATCATTCATAACACAGAACAGGTTTGTGGGATTGGAATTGCTTGGTTGTGTTTTTAGTCAATGTGTGGTTGCCATAGTGATCAAATTCTGCAGGGCAAAGATACACTTTATACACTTCATCTAGTGTGGAAATACGAAATTCTGGAGCAGCTGCACATAAAGGGAACACATTATGAAAAAGAAATTCAAGATAAAGGTGGTGATCAACCAACAAGACCACTTATATTGGTGGCCTAAGTCTGTATTATGTAGATAACAGGCACTTCAGACCTGTCCAGCCTCTTCAATCAGAGCACTAGACCCATATTTATGTGAGAGAGTGAAGATTGTTGTTAAACAGAGCAAAATACACAAAACAAGTGTATAAGAATATCGATTAAATACGGCACTCAGTATCAATTTCTGATGTCACCAATGCTGAGTAGATGAGTAGAAGCTGTTAAGGTGTTACCACAGCAGGGGGAAAAGTGTCCTAACACCCCGCCGTTCAGAAGACATGCTGGATGAAAAGATGTCCAGCAACTTTTGAAGGTAAGGTGATGGGAAGTCTCTGAGGATATTTGACGGATAGAATAGGATTGGCAGATGGGGGAAAATGCTGTGTTGTGGTGACCATGTGAATGATATAGGGAGGAGAAGAGAGAGAGAGCGGGGGAGAGGGAAACAGAAAGTGAGAGTGAGCAGATAAAATCAGACATGCTGAGAGATAGGGGAACAAAATAGTTCTGAAGTGACAGCTACTGCCACTTTGACATACTCACAAAAGTGCAAGCTGTAAAGAAAGAGAGAGAAAGGGAGAATTGGCGAGCCAGCCAGGAGTTTACAGGGGGGCAGTTGGAATGGTGGTGGTGGAAGGGGGGAATGCAAATGGCTGGCAGAGATAGTGAGCAAGCCAATCAGGGTTGACATATGGAACGGGCTTTGGAGAGAGCTCCTTCAGCCTGTCTCTTATCAGAAGGAATGCTGCTTTCACTCTGATTGAATGACTAATCTCTCCTCTTGACAGAACACCAGTGTGTATGTGTGAAAGAGAGAGAGAGAGAGAGAGAGAGAGAGAGAGAGAGAGAGAGAGAGTGTGTGTAAGTATAAATGCACAAGGGCTACAGTGAAGCAAACCTACGTATAAAGGAACAATTGCTGGAGGCACCAGAGCCTGGGGGAGAAGGGGAATGAACGAGAGATTCAGGTCTGGTGAGAGAGAAAGGAGGGTTCTGAGAGGTTGTGACAGGGAAGTGAAGAAAGAGCGTGAGAAACAGTTGGAGAGGTAGGGAGGGATTATAGCTACACCCAGAGCTGAGCAAAAAAAAAGACATTTTTCAGCAGACAAAATATGAGCATATTAATGCATGACATTTTCAGAACTAGTCGACCCGTCAAGGAAGTGAGTGCTTTGCTAGAGGGAACAGAAAGAGTCAGAAAATGTGAGAGAGAGAGAGTCTGGTGCAAGTGTGGACTCTGTTGTTTCAAGTGTCAGTGCACATTGTATATACTGTAGAGTGAGCCACTCAGTTGTAAACTTCAGTTGTCTTAAAGTTATCGTCCTCTACAACCTAGAGACCATGCTTTTCATGCTTTGTTGTTCTTCACTTTCCTTAATTTTCTTGACCTGATTCTTGGAGAACTTGTAGCAGCTGACTATTAGCCAGAGAGCTAAGTCCTGTATGTTCTAAGGAAAGAGTACAGGCAAGGACTGGGGACAGCTGGTATCTTGGATCAGACTCAGAGAAAATCTGGGCCTGGGAGCAAATTTTTAGGACGTGGAACCACTACGTGGCATTGGGAATTGTTGTCTGAGATTGCTGATCAATGCCTGGTATTGGGATTCATTGTTTGTAAATGGAAACCATTGTCTGGAATTAGACATTGGCTAGGACTAGGGATCTCTGTATCAGACTGCTCACCAAGCTCAGTTCTGGGATTGGGAATCTCCTGAGAACATCTTTCTAGGATTTTTGACTATTGTCAGACTATGCATCAATGTCTGGGTTTAGAGACTGGAATCTAGATTAAGGACCCATAGTTTAGAACAAAACCAATTATATCGTGCCCAAAAATCCAAAACAATTAGAATATAATTTATTAAAAAAGACCTTTCCAGATTTTCCATTTATAGTCACTATCCAAGCTCTGTCCACTGGTGGCACTGTTTCAGTAAATCCACTCAAACTTTCTATGTATCTGAAGAAGACCTGTAGAAACTGTATTGTATACCATTAAACACGGTGCTGTAAAACACTGTCTTTGCTATGTATTTGAAGTTTACAGTTAGGCTAAGGTTAGGTTGAGGCTTAGATTTATTATTAGTTTTGAAGGTAATTTTTAATAGCATTTAACAAACTCAAAACATTTAAATTTCTCATCAAAATGATGCCCTTTCTAATATTTTGGAGCTTAGTTTTAGGTTTATCTTTAGGTTTAAGGCTCTGGGTTAGGCTTAGGTTCAGGGTTGAGGATGTTTTAAGGCTGACTGTTTACATTAGGTTGCCCGAAATTCATGTGAACATCCAAAAAAATATATAATAATAATAATAATAATAATAATAATAATAATAATAATAATAATAATAATAATAGTACACATTGTACAAATGCAAATACAATTACATTTACTGCACAATGTGTGCAATTTTGGGAACTGTCTTTTAATCCGATATGTATGAATATATCTACCAATTCAGATGCAGAAGGATAAACCAATCCATGAATTGATCTGCATTTAATATTAACAACATGTCAGTGACTGTTCTCAGGCTGCTTTGTCTGTTGTTTAAATCTCAATGCATGTAAACCTAAATTAAACTACAAATCCTCAGACGCAGTTTAAGTGATTGTCTAAGTCAAGGAGAGAGGTGGAGGCAAATGTGACTAATTGTCATAGCCCCTGAAGCAGCCAGAGTGAGGGAGTGCACTGATCATTGAGCTTTGCTCCACTTGATAAGGCACTAAACTCACTAATGTGCTGGTAAACTGTGAAGCTATCGATTCAGGCTGAACGAGAACCTGGAGGTATTCATTAGAGATTCATATGATTGCTGGAAGCTTTGTTAATTATACATTGACTCAAGTTGTGTTAATGGGCTTCAGAAAGTTGGATGAAGTTAAATGGGATCCTTGCAGCATTGCAGAAACTTATATAATAAACATAGCTAGTTCTATGTGTCATTATGCAGCATGGTCTCGTCTCTATTTAATGTAAGATAACCATTCCAGGATTTGTACAATGTGTACAATATGGACACAATATAGTTCACCCATTGTTGTTGTAGCGCCAATTCATCAGGGCAGGGTTTTCTGCTGTGGAACATGTTCACACAATTTACAGCACCGTGTATGCATTTCTTCTTCACTGAGATTTAATTTATTTATCTAGGAGGTGGTCAACTAACTTCTAGGGAAATTAGTGAAACAGCACCTCCAGTGGATCACAAGCAGTATTCCAACTCAACCCTAAGGTACCTAATGGTGCTCCATCATGCCAAAGAACCACAGTCTATTGCTGGAGGGCTTTAAACAGTCCTTGACAATGCTTGAGACTGAGCTAGGTGACCTTAAGTTCGTGTGTAGGTGCTCTGGAGCTTTCTATGACACATACAAGCTGCTATTCATGTAACGTTATCATTCTAGTGCTGGTTGTTGGCAAAATAAGTAAATTCACTATTCTGAGGATAGCTGTATATGTTGACATATGACATGGTGAGCCACAGTGTGAATGGCATGGGCATGCTATCCATTATTTATCTATTATTCAAGTTAATTCAAGTTTCATGCAATCCCACAGTGCAATTTATCACAACACAATAGCTACCTGTCTGCAGCAAATCCAATCAGCATCTATAACTGTCAAATTGATGGTTTTAAGTCAGCACCAATCAGGAAATCCAGCCTATAGTCAAGTGTGTTGGGTAATTAAGTAACCCCCCTGCATCTGCTCTTTCCAGGGCAGGTTTTGAGGTGAAGATTAATGCTCTTACCTCTCACTGAGGTTTTATCTCCTTCATAAAACATGTCATGTGTGGAGGAGAAGTCAAAATAATTGAGAGAGAGAGAGAGAGAGAGAGAGAGAGAGAGAGAGAGAGAGAGAGAGAGAGAGAGAGAGAGAGAAGCATAGAGGTAGCGAGGTAGAGGTAACTTTCTTTTTCTAGCTTTCTCTTGTCATAATATTCAAGAGGTGCAATGAACTTTAGAGACCCTGAAAGGTCACACACACACACACACACACACACACACACAGAAAGAGAGAGAGAGAGAGAGACTCTCCACCAAATGCCAGAGCCTGTAGTCACCAAAAAAGAAGATGAACCCCAGGTATAGACCACCATATGCTCAGGCCGAATCAGAGAACGTGGGCCAGATTTCACATAAAACAAATTTCAATTATTGAAAGTCTGCTAAGTTCTGCATATCATCTAAGCAGGATAGTGATCTGAGCCCTTTGGATCTGATATAACTCATTAAACATCTTGCTTTTCACACAGGAACATTACTTTCAGCTTCTGTGTATTTGTTAGATTTTAGGAAGCCTTCAATGTCAATGTCCTTGATGGTTGTTTTGCAAAAAATAAATGAATAAATTAAGTAAATGTTTAAAACCTGTACAAGAATCTCCAACTAGACTAAATATATTAACATGATCTTACACACACACACACACACAAACGCACAAAACACACACACAGATGGCTGGAGTTGGGGGTGGCAGTAACATCATCATTTTCCTCTCTGTTGAGACTAAACACAGAGCTTAGAGTCAGCATGTCTTTTTTGTCGTCTTTTTATCACACTGTAAACACAGCTGGATGTTGCTGTTTCTTTCAAAGAGCTGAAACTAGCTTTCATTGGAGTGTGTGTAGGTATTTGTGTGTTTGTGTGTGTTAACACCCGACCATAATGTCAGTGTCACCGCAGTGCTGAGAATGATCCACCACAGCGTGGTGGTCCTGCGGGGGTCCTGACCATTGAAGAGCAGCATGAAATGGGGAGAAGAAGTATGCAGAATATCAGGTGGACAACAGTTTCTTACTGTAGAACTACAAACTGCTCCTGTATGATCAATGAAACTAGTGCTGATAATGAGTGTAAATTCAGGGTGTTTGTACTCACAATTCACAAAGACACAAATGGCGTGTGTGTGTGTGTGTGTGTGTGTGTGAACTGTAGAAACACACCTAACTCTCCTAAAGCAACACAATATGAATAAATGCTTCAGAAAAGCCTTGTGTTTTCTTTTACTCATCTGTGAACACAATGATGCATGAGGGATGGTGACTGGAGGAAATGGCAATGATTTTTTTAAATTGTCATTATCCCATTAAAAACATGTATCTTAATTTGTTTATAGATTTTACTACATCCTTTGAGCACAGCAGTTGTCCTTCACATTGTGCAAACATTTCATGTGGGGATCATGACCAATGAAAACCAAGCTGAACTTGGGCAAACAAGGTACAGAACAACAAATGGACTACCACCTGTAATTGTAGAACTACAAAGAGTCTATAGAACCAAGGAGGTCATTTTAATGTTCTTGGCTGATTGGTGTATTTGCTGTATTACATGGACAGGCAAAATCCCTATGAGTCACATATCAAAACTAATCACTGGTGTGACAAGTGAGTACCTTGCTTTTGCTCATTTCAGCTTCAGTGCGGTGACTACACCAGGCTGTGAAGGTCATGCTTTCCTTATTGTATTTTCCACACAGTAAAATTGCCACTGTGAACACTCCAAGCGCAGCCTATGCATTTAGATGGACTCAGCGCCTTCCTCTGTGTAAGTAATCTGACACCCAGCATGATCTATCAGCTCCTTCATCTGTTTCAGTGTATCACAGCTTCACAGATTCTTATCCTTTACACTTCCTTCGCAAAAGCAGGCAGAAACTACCAGTCTTACAACACAGCTCACCTGGTGACCTGGATGGACGCAGTCTTGGTTGTGAGATTGAAATCAAAGCAATTGAACATCTGCCAATTTATATTCTGTCGCTGGGGGAATCACTGATCTGCCTCCACCTCCGTAGGTCCAGCCCCCTGGATGTGGAGGAACTGCAGATCTCAAAACGGAGGATCCGCTGGTGAGATGAAACTCCAACCTGAAGGAACAGAATGGCTTTGCCCTTAATTGAGGGAGTGCATTGCACCCTGCAGAATCTGAATGCACAATCTTGAGAGACAAGTATGAATGCCCCACAGATGTGATGTCAACCAAGCTTTCACAGTTGGTAGAGCATTACTCCCCTATTCCAGACAGACTCGATTCATATCCCACCTCTGGCGAGTTGATAGTTGTCGTTCAAGATTGCTTGTTCTTCTTTGGCAAGTTATGAGGCATTCCCTCGCTTAAGGGCAAGGCCTCCCTATTCCTCCAGGTTGGTTTTGCAGTGTGTGACACACTCCCTAACTTAAAGGCAAGACCTCCCTGTTCATCCAGGTGGGTTTAGTAGGGTGTGAGTTGCTCCCTTGTTTAAAGGGAGAGGCTGCCCTGATCTACCTGGTTGGAGTTTCCCTTGATCAGGTATTACCCACTTTTGAGTTTCAGAGTTCTTCTGTGTCCAGGAGGCTGGATCAGTGGTAACAAAATCAAATCAATGGTTGCCATCATGACACACTGCCAAAATAAAGGTGTGGAACAGTTGACCTTCATTCTTTGAAATAATGGAACAAATTTTCATGTCCTTTAGAATGAGTTGCAGTGGTGGTCACAGCCCAGGATATTAGTATCTGATTTCTCAAATGTTCTCATAAATGAAAACCATCAAATCAGTCTTGCATCGAGTCTAATCTCTTCTCAGAAAAGTAGAGACATATGGTTATGTGCTCTTTCTTCATTCAAGTATCTAGAAGGCCAGCAACCCAGTGCCCATCATTGATGAATGCCCCTTAAACTGAACACAGTCCAAGTACTTCTGGCCAGAATCAACTCCCTGTATACCTCCGATTCCATCTGTTGTTGAGCACAAGTCTTGGCCTTGTGAAAATGTCTTCAGCAAGCATGCCATTTTTTCCTATCTCGGATCTTATCCCCTCTTGGCTTACTTTCGGTTGTGCGGTCTCATTGCTAACTTCATTTAGCATCCGTTTATCATCCTCACCAACCTAACCGTTTCTGACACTTCTATTACTCCTCAATCTGACAAATACCAGCAAGTACCCAGAATGAAGCTCCTTTCCATGGAAATCTATGAATTAGTGTGTCCAGCTTAGTGAGGCATGCTTCATTTCTAGCTGTAGGTACTAGACCCTCAAGCTATAACATCAACTTTTACTCATAGGCAACCAGGCAAAATGCCAAATTCACTTTGTCCCTGCTTCTCCAAAAAAATGTGTGAAATGAAAAGGAACAGGGTTTTTTTTTCATGCTTGGGCATTTTTAAACACATACAGAGTAATTTTAGGCACCTCAGCCACCAGCAACTCCCACTAGCTCCTTCTTACACTCATTTTACACACATGAGACATATATGTACCTCATGAAGACTTTGCTGGTATTATTGATTATGATTATTAAAAGGCATTTAAGGAGGCTAAAGCATGGGACACATTTAAATGAGCAAGCCATGATTTAAAGACTTTGACTAGTTTAATTATTTACTAACAAACTTTATGTGGCAATTTAGTTAGTGTAGATATAGTCATAAGTTCATTTATAATTTATTTTGTTGGACTGTGGTCAATCCTTCCATGTAGGATCCAGACTCATCACAAACAAATTTGAATTAATTAATGAATTAATGAAACACTCACTTGCAGACAAACAGTGAAAAACATATCTTTCATTTATTCATTCAATACCACATTCTGGCCATTTGGAACCACTTTACAAATTGTAAATGGGTAATAATTTAGTAATAATATGGTAATATGAAATATTGTGGGTAGTAATATGTATGTATCCAAATTTTTTTGATTTCCATATTTGTTTGTACATAATATTCCAGTAACTTCAGCTCTAAAATGTTGTGTAATTTTAGACTTATTACCCCATACACAGTGCAGTAGTTGACATTATGTGCAATTATTATATTATTAAACACTTATTAGCAGTCCTTATTTTTTTACAAAACTGAGACTTTGGGAGCAAGATGCTCTAAGCTCCTGCCTGTTAGCCTAGCCCTCTTTATTTTTCATGTTTGTTCTTGTAATCGCTTTCTGACTTGCCCTACAGTAAACTGGAATAGTTGCTGGACATTACAATTCCAGGAGCAGTGCAGAAACACTGTCCTTGTGCTCTTAAACAAGGGTCTAATGACCGAGCGACGATGCCATTTATTTCCCATGGCATTCTCCAATCGACCTCTCCAGGTGCTTATCACCACTTCACACTGACCGCAATCCCACTGCCCGCTCTGTCCCCTCTGCCCTCCTCCTTCCCTCTCACTTGCCCGGCACTCCATTCCATCAAAGGATTTTTATCTGAGGGCAGCACTGCCGAGACGTGGCTGGAGTAACTGTGCTTCAAATGGATTTCAGAGCTTTTTAGTGATTTTGAATGGGATGCGGGGAGACGTGTTGGAACTCTTACATTTATTTCCACTCGAAGGGTCTTCCAATAGGGAATAAAGCCGGATTCCAGAGTCTAACGTGCCCCAGATTCACATCAAATAAATGATTTGCATTTGAACTCTTATTTCCAAAGCCATTTTTATGGAGAGTCAAGGGACACTAGTGTACATGTGTATGCTGAACATGTTTGGATTTTGTATTCATGTTTGTAGAGTACATAGAAATAATACAAATGGTCCACAAACACCAACTGACCTAATGTTTGCGTTCACCTGCCCATCCTACATAGAGGACTTAGCTTAGACCTAGACTTCCACTGCAGAATGATACATGACTCCTGAGGTCTTTTAACTGATCATGGGCCATTTGTTGCTGCACAATTTATCAGTCCCCCTCTACAGCATCCATCAATGAAAAGGGACCACTGTAGGACCACCAGTGACCAGATATTATTAGGGTTGTGGATCATTCTCAGTACAGCAGTGACACCAACACGGTAATGCATGAAAGTGAGTGTGTTTGTGTGCTTCTGGTATTTGTGTATCAGGCACAGCAGTGTTTTCAGGTGGTGTGTTTGTGTATGAGTATGCTTGTCTGGTGGTGGTGGGTTGCTGTGCCTGCTTATTTGTGACATCCTCTCAGCTGTAACCCTAATCCTACTCTTAAACTCAACTCTAAACACTAGACAGTTTAGGTGTTACGTGTTAGGATTAGGTGTAGGGTTAGTGTTAGGGATTGGGACAGGATCTAGGTTGATTTTTCACAAATCAGAAAAGTGCCCGTACATCCAAGAAGGGTGAACTGCTTTTAGCATATGAGACTAGGCTGAAAATGACAAGTATATACATATATATCAACATCTCATAGCCCTCAGATTCCAACAGACGAAGACATAATGTATGATTAACATTAACACATTAAACTTTAAAGTGTTTACATCTGCTGATGGTGTACAACCAGCATAGAGCAAGTAGCAAAGGAGAAGAATCAGGTGTGTGTGTGTATGTGTGTGTGTATACACCCAGGACAGCCAATTAAAACCACAAAGGGGTGCATCCATCTCACGGCCAAGGATCATTTGAGTGGGCTTTCATTTTCCTGTTGACCCAAGGCTATAAACAGGCCATTGAACAGCAGAGTTGTGGTCATTTTGTGATCAAATTACAGCTCAACATTTGAGGCCTTCAGGTTTTAATGGAGACACACAAAGGTTAACGTGGCAAAAAGGTTACTTAGTGAGGTGTATTACATCCGAAATAAAAAGGAATTGTAAGGAACACTTAGCACACTGTATACATGATATAAAGCAAGTTGCTTTTTATTACAAAACCGGCAGACCTCTGCGCACTGGCTATGAGGGGGGCCAGGCACTGAAGGTGGCCAAGTTAACAGGGTGATTTTGCCAATATTTAGGAAAGTCAAGCATTCTAGTACAAAACAAGTTATTTGGAGTTGACTGGCTTGGGATGGTGTAGTGAATAACACTGCTACTCTCCAACCAGCCGACCCAGAGTGACTGCAAAGTATGTAATGCACACAGTGGTGCAAGAGCACTCTGGTGCAAATTCACTTTAACTTTTCCCATTGCTTTCTGTGTTCTGTTTCACACAGAAAGACCCTGCTGTATCTGCTGCTGTGACGTAGGATTCTGGGGCAAAGGAGTGTCAGACTTTGGTTTAAAATTGTATCTGTCGACAAACTACCTGTCTTTCTGTCTTCCGCACAGTCCTACAGCATGGGTCAGATACTGCTCTGAAATATCCAAAATTATTTTCAGAGTGTGGTTCCAAAGCCGTCCCGCTGAGCCACGTCTTTGTTCACAGTGAGTCCCAAAGATTTTATAGTTTGTAGCTCCTGGTGGTAATGTGGGATTTTTTTTCTGGCTCTTTGTGTCTGACAGGTGGGTCATCCCTGCCTTAGACAGTTCAGAAATTATATAATTTTAGAAGCAAATGCTGACAGAATTTTTAGACCTTTGGAAACTTAATCATGTTTTAATAAACAATTTAGGTCACACACAGTTATCACAAGTTTTTTTTTTCCAGCTTTTATCAGTTTTATTTATTTATTTATGTATTTATTTATTTATTTACAGTAAACTGTGAACTAAAAAAACTTTGAATCACTGAACAAAATCATATGGAATTTGCACACATAAATATGATTAAACAAACAGTGTGTGTGTGTGTGTGTGTGTGTGTGTGTAGTAAATATATTTACAAAAGTAATTGCTGAGAAAACAATTATTCTTTTTTCTGTCTTCTGTCTTCTGCCATTTTACTTTCTCCACAATCCTCCTCCTTTGCTTCATTCCCCAAACATTCTTCATCCTCTGTCTCCTTGGAACCAACCCCTCTCTCTGTCTTTCTGCATTCACCTCGCCTTCCCCTATTCCTCCTCCTAATTGTCTTCCTCTTTTGCGCCTCCTCACCTCATCCCTCTCTATATCTCTGGACGTCTCATTTGTCAGAAACCTCAATGGCCTTGTTTGAACCTCCCTCTCTAGTGGGTTACAACCGGGAAGCACGATTAATACACTGTCTACACACACACACACACACACACACACACACACACACACACACACACACATAGGGAATTGTTCTTGTCTTCGTCCTCCCTTATGAATTTCAAATGGACAGAAAATCTTATCCATATATCACAAGCTTCATTAGCCACTCAGTATCTGTGTGTATATGAGTGTATTAGTGTGTGTGTGTGTGTGTGTGTGTGTGTGTGTGTGTGTGTATGTGTGTGTGTGTTTGGGGGCGGGTGTGGGGGGGCGAAGGTGGGAGGCATCAAGCTAGAGTGACCATGGCTCATTTCCTTTTAATAAACTCAAGATTGAATTTTTAAAATACTGGCGTTTACTTTTGCCATCCATCTCATGGGGAAATGCCTACCATTAAAGCGAATTAGCCTTACACGTACATCCTGGCTCTATGAGCGAGAGACATAGTGTGTGTGTGTGTGTGTGTGTGTGTGTGTGTGTGTGTGTGTGTGTGTGTGTGTGTGTGTGTGTGTATGTGTGTGTGCGTGAGAGAGAGAGAGAGAGAGAGAGAGAGAGAGAGAGAGAGAGAGAGAGAGAGAGACAGAGAAAATGTGTGTATCAGTCCAAGTAAATTCCATCTTCAAGCACCATCATGTTTACACACTGCATTAAAGGGGTAAGTATTTTGTCTGGACAAATCCTTGTATCTCCAAAACTGTAACTTTAAAAGACATGCAAGAAACACATTCCTGTGGATGTTTACCTCATGACAGAAATATTTCCCACTTCAGTGCATTACAAGCATCTGCCCCTCTGCAAAGTCCTTACACTAGATGTTGGAAAATGTCTGTGTGTATAAACAGCAAATTCACCAGTGTTAAATCAACACTATTAGTGTTAACTTAACACTGAGAGTGTTACATTATTACACTAACCGTGTTAATTTAACACTAATAGTGTTGATTTAACACTGGTTAATTTGCTGTGTAGAGTGCCATATTCTACTGGTCAGGGCTTATCTCTGGTGACTGTGCAAGCTTATATTTATGGTTGTAGTTAAAAATGGACAGTGCCAGAGTCATAAATAGTCAGAAAAGATCAAGGGTTATCCATTGTTTATAGCGATCTGATCAGATCATAGTGAACATGCCTTGAGTTTTGACCACAGCTCCAGGGAAGAAAAAAAAATACACAGAAAGAGCATTTTCCTGTGTATATTTCTTCACAATTTTGTTTCTGTTTTCCAAATGTCTCACTGGCAAATTGCCTGGTCCAGCTCCACTGCCCCATAACTCTTTAGGCTCTGTACGTTTTCTTGTGCTTCTTTAGATTGTGAAGCCCACAGATTTGTCATGGTTCATAATGATAAACCTGCTATCCTTTGGAACCAATTGGGAATTGGCAATTTTTCAGGCGTTGGAACCTATACATATTGGGGAAAATTCATAAAAAGTTTCAAAATAAAAAGCATGTACTGGAAGTCACTCAGCTCCAGGGACCTGGAGGTTGTGGGTTCGATTTCCGCTTTGGGTGACTGTCTGTGAGGAGTTGGTGTGTTCTCCCCGTGTCCGCGTGGGTTTCCTCCGGGTGCTCCGGTTTCCTCCCACAGTCCAAAAACACACATTGGTAGGTGGATTGGCGACTCAAAAAGTGTCCGTAGGTGTCAGTGAATGTGTGTGTCTGTGTTGCCCTGTGAAGGACTGGCGCCCCCTCCAGGGTGTATTCCCGCCTTGCACCCAATGATTCCAGGTAGGCTCTGGACCCACCGCGGCCCTGAACTGGATAAGCGGTTACAGATAATGAATGAATGAATGAATGTACTGGAAGGGATCCTGTTCCACGTTGGTCTCCAACGAAGCATTTGCTTTTGTAAGAGAGGTTTAGCAGTTGGTCACAAACTTTTGGCCATATAGTGTACATCTGCTGTGAAACACACATACAGAGACACACACCCCAGCACACACACGCCAATTACTCTGACCACCTCAGCAGTGCTAAGCCATGCGCACTCAATTATCGGTGGGCTAAATTAAAAACGGGCAAATTGCAGTGTACATCCGAGGAGTGAGGGATGAAAATGGGAGCTGAAGGAGAGGAAGAGGAAGGTTTTAATGAAGGCATTTATGCCTAGTAATGACCATCCCCCTACCCAACCCCCCTTCCTCCCGCTTCTGCTTCATCAGCTACTATATAATCAAGAGAGAAAGGAAGAAAGAGAGAGGGAATAAAATGAAGGAGAGTAAGCTGCACCTTTCTTTCCTATCGTGGTGCCATTGTAAAACACATGCAATGAATATAAAGTTAAATCAAATGAAAAACTAATGACAGAAGGGTTCTTTTTGGCAGGAAAATACTGGTTGATGGACAGTGGAGACTCGTCCAGTTCATGCCTGAGCTGCTTAAAATTAAACCCGACTTTCTACACTACATATTAATTGCTGATCTTGCTGGTAATACCATCACTGTCCAAAGCAAACCTTGTAACCACATGTCTATGGAGCCTGCATGGATTGAGATATTGAAGGGCAGAAATTGTGTTCTCTGGAGTGATGGAGCTTCATACAATAGCATTTAGACCTGGAGCTGACATCATTGATACTCTTAGGGTTAAATGCCATATAACTCCCACGGAATTGTTCTAACATCTAATGTAAAATCCTCCTAGAGCAGTAGATGCTATGGTTAGTTAATACAGTAATGAAGCCAGTATCTTGAAATATGTATATCACAATTACTCATCCATCACTTTCGACACCAGCTCCTCTTCCTACCAGAGTAGGGCCCACACAGTCAGCCTTAGCCAATTCCCCACGTGTGACTTCACACCCATGGGTGCAGTCTACTTCCTGGCTGTCCCACGCATATTTCCGTGAGTCACATTAGAAGGCGGAGAGTGAGTTGTGGAAAACGAGAAGCAGACGACACCACATAGGTCCGGCTCTACACGGCTCGACTCACTTTAAGCTTGGCATTTTTTCACTGGCAGGGCTCCCCCCACGAAATGGAGCCGGTGACGTGGCAAAACCCCATCTCTAACAGGAATTGCTTGCTTTGAAAACCTCAACATCGACAGAGGTAACGTTAGGCACTGTTTATTCATCGTTTATTCACGTGTCGTTTTAGTTTTTTGGACTGAACACGGCTCTGTGCACCCGTTCTCACTGATCAGTTTTCCTTGTTGCATGTTCAGCTTTTACTGGAAATTTTCATTGGCCATCGACCCAAGGAGCATATAAACCTCTTCAAAACACCTCAAGGTAAAGTTACAAACTGCCTTTGTAGGTCCAATAAAAAATTATGTAAAAGCTCCTGTATCCTAAGAGATTTAAAAGGCAGCGAATGTGTGCTGGATTTGAATGAGCTCTGCATTTTGTGGTGAAAGACATATCTCTCTGACATATCTATCAGTGCTCTGCAGGGTTTACACGTCACCATTTAGTACCTACTCAGCACGGTTGGAACCCGGAGTGAGATGGGCCTGAAAACTTACCCGATTATAGAGACAAGGTATTTGTCCAGATTTGGCCAATGGAAAAGCAAAAAAGCAGTGGAAAAGTGCCAAAAGTGAAACGACTTTCCCCTCTGCCCTGGGTGATTATGTGAAGCCACCCCCCACCCCCAGTTGACAAATAATTGTGCAGAAACACTTTTGCCAAAGCTCACTGCTTCCTCCCTATGTGTGTAGTGTGTCCCAAGTGAGACGCCACCCCAGTCAGCTTTGTAATCACAAAGAGGTCTCTTCCCAGCAGCACCTGGCCTGAGGAGTGGTCTAACAATAGTATTCTGCTCAACAAACAAACAGACACCTAAAAAAAAAAAAAAACACCTCCAAACATACTACACACCTCAGGGGTCTGCCATCAGGAACACATCACTTCAGTTACACCTCACTTCAGCAAATATACTTCTCTGTAACAGAGCTCTCGCGGTACTTCTTACTTCAGCAGAAACTGTCTTTGTCCAGAAAGAAACAACAAAGTGTGGACCACCATTTTGATTTTTCTCCACCATTTGAACACAGCTGTTCTTTACCATATTCTCAACTCACACCACTGTTTGTGAGGAGGGTAGGGTGTTCTCCTTATGTCTACCTGGGTGTGAAGGCCCACCAGAGTGAGGGTAAATGGTACCACCCCAGTGACCTTTGTTTTGAGAATGTATATAATACAATTTGCCCAGTTTTAAGGTCCTTGTTTTGTAATCGGCATTATTGGGAATATATAGCTTCTGCGTTACAGTAGGCATATCTGTGTTCTCCCTAGAGAATGTGTGAGCTTATTTAATAACAATAAGAATCCAAATATTATCTGACTACAGGCATATTATGTAGATATAAGAGAGAACACGGAACATCTTCAACAAATGTTCCTCTGTTCCATTTGCTGTGTTGTAATTACAACTTTGGTTTAGGGGCAGCCCACGCAGAAATGATTTCAGAGAAATAATTGGAGAGTGGAGTACAGTTGAAATAACAGGGAATAATAAGGACTCCACATTTCTAATGAATTGTGTTATCAGGATAATGAGATTTCAGACTAAATGACTTTATGACCTCTTTTACTGCCATGTTGCCTTGGTGTCCATGCAAAGTTTCATGTGGCAAACAGAAGGCACTGACCAAAGGCTAATGGCACACAATTCCAAGCATATTGTCCCTACACTCATTGTCCATTTTTTCAACACCACTGACCATATAGGTACAGTTGTTAGGTCTGTAATTACAAACTGTATTTCAGCTGTTGCTCTTTACCCCACTTCCCACAGGAGCACCATAGAGCAGGTATGACCTGGATGGTCATTCTCAGCACTGCTCACCACCAAAATGCCAGTGCCACTGCAGTGCTAAATGTAATCCACGACCTAAGTAAGACCAGCTCTGTAGTGTTTCTATGGTTGTCCTAAGCCTTAAAGATGAGGAGGAAGGGTTGTCCACAGTGTATACACAGTAACAAAATGACTACACTATACTTCAACTATACTTCAACTGCATTACCAAACTTTTCCAAAAGAGGGTGCTCTTTAGAGTGACCCCTTCGTCGATTTTAATTCCATCCATATGAACATCTACTTTTATCCTAATTTGGACCCTCCTCTTTCAGTCTACTCCCCCTTTGACCCCACCTCTCTCTGAGTCTGGCCTTCCTCTTGTGTGTGTTTGGCCCAGACGGCTGCTTCAAGGGGAAACACATGTTTTGAAGTCTGCAGGAAAACGAGCGACGAGGAGGGAGCACTCCATATGAGAGGACAAAGAGGACTTTGAGGACATTTTTGAGGACTTCTTCTATGATCTTGTGCATGTCCTTGAGTGTGTGGAGAACTTCTTATTACTGAGTTGCATGTGATCATTGTTATTGAATGGGTTTGAATGGGATTTGCATGAATGTCAAGGTGCCTTCATACTGACCAGAAAACTAGAATGCTGTCTACAACCTATCCTTTGTTTTTATGCTTTTGAGGCAATTTTCTGTAACTTTTTGACCTTCCTCCAGCATCAAAACTAATTTTTCCAGTACCCTATCCCCAAATAGTCATGTATTGCACCGTATTCTCCAATTCTCTCTCTCTCATTTTCGTTGTCTTCCTCTGGAATTCCCTCATTCATGCCGCAATGGACTCCTGCTATGAAGAGGGAGGGAAACCTAGCCGCTGTATGCCAAAATTCGAGAACGCAGCTTTCAATCGTACAGTCGTAGTTTCCAATGTCTGCGGGATTCCACCTGAGGACTACTGTATGCAAGCTGGCTCCACGAGATCGTGTCGCCACTGTGATGCGTCTGATCCTGAAACGAATCACAACTCCACCTTCCTGACGGATTTCCACACAGATGAGGAGCCCACCTGGTGGCAAAGCCAATCCATGTTCTATAGAGTGCAGTACCCCAACTCGGTCAACCTTACTCTACACTTAGGTAAGACCTTTTCTAAACGGGGTCAGTCTGTCAATCTACTCACATTTGGTTTCTTCTAAATTTAAGATTCCTAGTCCCTCTTTGCTGCAGAAATACCTTCATCTTTTGATAAAGCTTTGCACCAGATGTTGAAACAATGTTACAAGGATTTGATAGGTTCTAGCCCCATGAATATTAATGATGTCAGGACTCGTTCTGGATCACAAACACCACTCTAACTCATCGTAAAAGTATGGGATGGTGCCCCAACCTTCACTGCTCAACAGCCCAATGCAGATTTATTGATGTTAGACTCATTGCAGCTGCATCTTTTTCAGTGAAGCTGTGCATAAACAGTTGGACATGTTCAATATGAGAGTTCCTAAATATTTGGACATGAGAATACCTGAGAACACTGCGGCTAATATTATAATATCATTTTCCTAAACATTAGCAAATGCACAGCCACAGCTCCAGTCGCTAAGCTCCACTTTGCCTCTGCCGGACAGTTGGAACAGATGTGCAGTTACGTGAAAGTGTTTGGGGGGTCTTTTGCGTCCCTTGGATGGTTGAAGGGAGAGAGCCAGTTTACATTCTCTTGCATCCATTTGGAACAGCACAGATGTGACCCATTTTGAGAGGAAAAGAAAACAAGCTGACTGCAACTTTGTGTTTTTTGTTTTTTGTCGTCCTTTATTTTGGGGACTGCTGGGCCAAGTTAGTATTTCTTGGGATCTTCCTGGAATTGTAGATGTGTGCATGTACATGTGGTGAGATGCAGCAACTGTAGTTACTCTCTGATGTGGTTAAACTGATTGCATTATGATATACTTTTAATGTGAAGAAATCCATTGACACAGAGATGTTTCTGGTTTTCCTAAAACAGGAAAGCCCAATATACATACCCTTGTCATTGGAAGGTCTGGAGAAGCTTTGGTGCATCATATCAATGTCTTTGTTTAGATGGGGTTTTATGTGAGTGTGTTGTACAGAAAATATGGAGGGCAGGTAATGAATGCAGAAATGAAAGAAGGAGCACAATTTTTTGTTCTTAGTATATAACACCGGCATCAGTGTTTTTCTTGTTCATTTATTTCAGAATAAATTCTAGATGCTCTACCACCAAAGAACAAACAAGGCCAAGAACATTTTGCTGATTTTAAGAATTACAATTACTTATTTATTCAATGTAACTGGTTAGAGTAAGACACATGAAGTTTAATGAGGCTATGCGCCGCTATATGGAGTTTTATAAACACACTAACGCCACAAAATGTCTCCCCACCACAAAGACATACACATAAGACACAAAATAAATTCAGCAGTCCTCCTATAATGTGTGTAAATGCTGCTGAGTGGACCTCCTGAGCTTGTGAACTAACCAATGCCGAGCTGAGGCTCTGGGCTACGCACATGGTGTCGTGCCAAACGCAGCCCCGGAAACATACAAACAGAGCATGTTCTTATTTCCTATTATTCAGCCACAGTTCCAGCCGAAGAACATACTGTTCTTTGGTTCCAGCTGGGAACAAATTTTTCTGGTTCGTGGACCAGTTCATGTCAATGGAAACATACCAAACAAAATGTGAAATATGGCTGAACTAACAAAAGACAGTGTAGTAGCGCCACCTTAAGTTCTCTTTGTGAAATACGACTGAACTAAGTATTTACTCACACATGCATGTTTCAACATTGGGAGTCAGTCAGTCAGACAGTCAGTCACTAAGCTAGGCAGGCCCGGTAGATGGTCCAGCAAAAGCAGATCCAGCACTGTGATTGGAGAGGCTCAGATGAGAAGGCGGGCCAACTCTGAATAAGAAGAAGAGCAACAGATCAGAACAGCTTGTTTTATCCCAATTTTATTGACTTTACAGCCCAAAAAACTGACTTGGTGCTCTTGTTTCACAGTGCGTGGGTTGGTAGGCTCCAGACCCCCCTACTAATGTTCACGTGCCAAAATTTTTTTTTTTTTTTTCATGTTTTTTAATAATGTGATTTAATGAACCATAGAATGTGCCCCCAATGTAGGAGTGGCCATGTTTACAGAATCGTGTACTAGGCCATTAAGTCAGCAGCATGACTGCTTCCTTACATGTCTCGACACACACTCTATCAGATTTTTCAGAGCATCTACAGACATCTTAATCGACTTGACCCAAGATGCACAAAGCTTGGAACAACGTGTCTCCATGTCAAACAAAGGCATGTCCATCAAACACATTCCCATCAAAGTGGGTCCAAATTCTGCTAAAGCATCCACAGACTGGCATTTCTATTTTCCAAAAGAAAATCCTTCCATTCCCAGTGAAAAGGCATTCAGACAAAAAAAAAATGCATCCCTGAAATACATGTTTAGCATAAGAAAGAGAGCATCGACTTTCTTTAAATCACAGTTAAAATGCTTTAAACAGAGCTTTTCCCCTGAAGATGACAGTCCATGTCTGTGTGGCAAGGCATGTTGAAAAAGGCACATTGTGTTATGCAGCATTCAATGCAAAACAGACAACCATAAAAGGAACCTCTTTCTCAGGGAATCTAATGCCTTCCAAGCTTACCACATCACTGCAAACTTTTCTCTATGATTGTACCCCCCCCCCCCTGTGTACTTTTTCTATTTTTTTATTATTTTTTTTTTTATTATTATTTATTTTTATTTATTTATTTATTATATTTTTTTTGTTCAGAATCGTCTAGTTAAGCGGTGGTAACGGAAAATTGTCCAGCGTGAGATTGGAAAACGTTTTCTACCAAATCGGTGGGTAATAAGACCTTTGCTGATTGCATACTTGTGAGTCAGGGGGGTACAATTGCAAGTATCACAAAACTCAAGTCTTGAACCCTCATCAAATCTGCTGGCATGTGGGAAAGAAAAAAGCCAAAACATACTCTTAGAATTATAGATTTAATTTTTTTGCACCCTCCCTATACTCTAATATTTTATTCTTCAACATTTAAAACACCTGTCCAGTCACTCATGGCCATAGAAAGGCATATATGAATGTGCTGGATTTGTGAAAGTTTTCCATGTGGTCACTAAGAAGCCAGTGGGAGGTTGCTATGGTATTTATTGCTTTAGAGTGTGCGATTACCAATTACATTATCCTCTACTCTGATTTATCTGCTTCTGCTCCCATTGACATTATCCACCTCACTCATAAACACATGCCCTGATTCCTTCCCATTGATCTTCACACGAGGGAGAGAGATCGGCAGGAGGCCGACACCTCGCCGTCCGGAAGAGCCTCAGAACATCTGTCAAAGGCGAACGGAGCGGATCACTCTCTAGGAATTCTTCTGACAGCTTCTGGAATTCTGCCGGTGGTGGGGGTTGCTGGTGTGATTTAGCATTGCACAGAAATGGAGAGAGAGAGAGAGAGAGAGAGAGAGAGAGAGAGAGAGAGAGAGAGGGGAATGACAGACCGTTAAATGTCATGTGTTCGACAGGAGAGGAAGTGAAGAACATAATATTGGCTTTAAAAAAGGAATATCATCTGGCAGTGGGCCGCTATTGATTTGAAGGGAATGACAGCTCTGGGGCCGAGAGCGGAATAATGTCAGAACAGGAAACTCTCTCTCTCTCTCTCTCTCTCTCTCTCTCTCTCTCTCTCTCTCTCTCTCTCTCTCTCTCTCTCTCAGTATTCACTTTTTCGTTTGATCCCCGGATGGCAGTAGGGGGTCTATGTTAGGCTGAATCCTCTCTAGGTTCCAAGCCAAACAAACTACATCCTAGGCCTAGCCAGGAACACACAACCGACCACACACACACACACTTCATATACAAAGCTAGGACTTTAAATCGTTATACAGTCTTGGAAATGTGTCAGAGTCCACCCTTCATTAATTCATGCCCTTCATAATTAAAAGACAGAAAGAAAGTGGGAGTCTTAACAACCATGCGACACTTGGTAGACAACCAAAATAACCCCCTTTGATAAACAGCACTAAAAGCTTTCATCTCTAAAACACAGGAGGAATTCTCGTTTCATAGCTGTGACCTCCTTTATTTTTTAATTTTAGTGACAAGTCACCTCAACACAAGAGTCTGAAAGGACGAAGATATGAGCCAGTACTGTGACAAAGAAATAAAAACAAAATGATAGTTTGCAAATCAAACATGGAAACTGCTAGTGTCTGGCCTCCCCGGAGTCCATACCTTAACAGATCACTGAGTGCGTCTGTTTGGGATTATTAGGCTTGTAAGGGGAAAAAAAATGTATGTATCCTATAATAGATCTGGATGTTAATGTGAATATCTGGCAACCAAGCATAAATAATCCAAACCCTAAACATAATGCTGAACTAAATATTACTGTAAACATAAATGGAAGTTCCAAAACATTGGAAATTACAATGTTTTTGTTGCGATCGCTAACAGTTTCCACACAGTTTCTGTAGCACTTTTTCAGGTACATGAGAGTTAGTGTGGATTTACTGAAACAGAGCCAGCAATGGATGGGAGCATGCTTAGTGATCATAAAATAACATATTTACTTATTGGAGATTTTGCTGGAAGTCATTGATATTTAGTAACTAATAATTTTTTCTCTGAAATATGTGTTTATTTTTTCTGAATTAAAAAAAAAAGATGGTTAGAAAAAGTCGTCTAGACTTGCTTTTGTCTGGTTTTGCAACAAAATAGCATTTTTTTTATGTCCTGAGAATGCTCAAAACCCAACACGCACACACATTATATTTGGGTCAGAACTCAAACTGTGTGTCTGTGTGTGTGTGTGTGTGTGTGTGTGTGTGTGTGTGTGTGTGTGTGTGTGTGTGTGTGTCTGCATGAGGGGGTGGTAAACAAAACACTATCAGGAAGAAGACAAACACAAAAAGCAGCAGAGGTCTGGTGGCAGAGTATTCGGGTCAGGTCTTTCCCACACACACACACACACTCACACACACACACACACACACACACACACACACACACACACACACACACACACTTTCAAAGGATAGTTCACCCATCTGGTTTTCATTGTGGTTTTCCTTCAACAACATTTGAGGAAGCCATGTGAGGGACAGATGCCACGCAAGGCCTTTGAATCTTTCAGGGGGATTAAGAACACGCTTGGCAACCCGTACACCACATGCATTGACCTGAGGTTGTTTGATCTGTCAGTGCTGTGGAAACCCATATACTTCTTGACATTCTGAGGACCTCTATATGGGTCAACAGTTGATTTCCTCTCTCTTAGACATGATTTTGTGAAAGAGGGGGTCCCTGGTCAAATGACATGATGGTGCCATATTTAGTGCCTAGTAAACAGAGTGGAGATGATGTGGAAATGGGAGTTTTTTTTTTTTGAGCAGTGAATGTAAAAACATCTCAGAAAATATTAATATGTGTATTATATCCCCTCTCAGGCCTGAAATCCTTTCTAGGACCCCCAAACATGCTTAACATGGTGGTAAAAGTGCATGGTAGAGCCAATAATAGCCCTAGCCTAGTGCTACACATTTATAGCTCCAGCTCACCAAGGCACAGAGACCTGCTCTGAGAAAGTTTAGTGAGCTCCTCATTTTGTTCCTCCTTTATTGCCAGAGAGGCTGCAGATAATGGGATCCCAGCTCTGACTGCAGACAGTGGGTAGAAGCCAAGGGCCACCAGTGAACTTTGGCTGGGGCTAAACACATTCTTAATCCTGCGGTCTTGTTGTAGACAATAAAACTATAGAGGTGAGGAACTCTGACCCATATGTCCATGTCATTTTTGTAAACAGATCCCTGCTACATCCAACATCAGCCCCAAAATAGCATCATATTCTTTAGCGCACTTCACAAAAAAAACATAAAGTAAAACTACTACACCCAGACTGTGCACTAGTTGACAGGGAGTGCAGTATATAGCTGAATATAAATGGATTTATAATCTGACATAAAGCCTACCATTTGGGTGCAGACATCATTATTATTATGACTGATACTGACTAGAAAGTCACTCACATTTACAAACAAAGACCAGTTTGATCGGCTCTAAATCAGAACAGCTAAAAATATTATTTTCACAAATCTGTTCCACTCTCGGAGTTGCAGGATCAGTGTTCTGCTTTTGCCCTGTCATGTGTTCCTGATTTGTATTGTTCCTGTCTCCTCCCTTGTCACTGCCCTAGTCTTAGTCCCACCTTGTCCTTAATGTTCACACCTGTGTCTCTTTTGGAATTTGTAAATGGTTATTCTTCTCAGGTGTTCCTTGTGTATATATATACTCCTTGGTTTCAGTGCTCCCTTGTCTGGTCTTGTGTGTGTAGATGTGTTTTTCTGTCACCACCACTTCACCAAGGATTCCTCCAACAACATCTTCATATTTGGAGGATTTTGAAGACTGTGAAAGTGTCGTAAAATAATTTTTAGTTCTTTAAGTGTCCAATTAATATTTTTCCCATATTTTCCCATTGTACGTTTATGCTACAAGCCAAAATCTGTATACCTAAGGCTTTGAAACTCTCCGAGATGAGGCCTGGACCTGGCTGTGAAACTTGGAATTTGTCCCCTCCTTCCAGCTCAGCACAAACAAGGATGAAGCCCCTGTTTCAGATGGAGTTTGGACATCTTCTGAGATAGATGATTATTGAATTTCTTGGCAACCGAACATGTCCGTGACTGGTGGATGGGAGTGATTTGTTGCTGCTATTACCTGCTCTCCTGCTTATTCCCTTCAGCTTCGGACATAAAACAAACAATATCAGCTTCCTGAGTGGGTCAGCCGTAAATATTGAGTCTGGGCAGATGGAATGAAGTTCACACACACACACACACACACACACACACAGGAATCGGTTTAGTCTGTGTATCCACTTCATGACAAACAAATATTACTCTTCTTACTGCAGCGTCTTCTACAGTATTGACTTCACACACACACACACACACACACACACACACACACACACACACACACACACAAAAGTGTTGGTTTCCATGCATTGAGAGGACATTGCGTGGATTACATTCATGCCATTGTGGGGACTTGCTTTTTGGGTGTGCAATATATTGGAATATATATATATATATATATATATATATATATATATATATATATATATATATATATATATATATATATATATATAACTGACTATAACCAGTGAAACACACACACACACACACGCAGATACATGAATGTCAGACTGTGTCCTTGCAGAAGTGAACAGAAGTCCACTGCGTATCATTTCTTTTCATTCTGTTCTACCTCTCCTCTCTAGCCGAGCTGTACACACAAGCTGTCTGACCGAAAGTATCTGGACACCCGCTCTGTCCATGTCCTTTCTGAAAGCAAGGTTATTAATAAGCACCTTTCTGGGAATGCTTTACACGTGATGTTGGAACATTGCTGTGAAGGTTTGATCGTATTCAGTAACATAAACTTTAATGATGGCAGTGTCTGTCAAGTGCTGGGGGTCTTTTTATCTCTTCATAGGAAAAACATGCCATGGTTTAAAGGGTCAAAATTGGGATTTTTAAAGTGTACCACAGCACTGGTTGTAGAACAGTGGATCAGTGTTCTCTGGAGTGACAGATCACTATCAAATACCATCAAAAAGCAGTGTTACTGACAGAGAGAGAGAGAGAGAGAGAGAGAGAGAGAGAGAGAGAGAGAGAGAGAGAGAGAGAAAGACTTTAACTCTGAATTGAGTGTATTTTTTCTGTCGTACGCTTGTGGCTGTCTTCTTCAAATCAGACAGGGCTTTCTCTCTTCTTCCCTTTTGTCTTTTCCTTGTGGAGTCTTGCCGCCGCCTCATTCTCATGATCATAGGCCACTGTTCTTCTGTCCGTCTGCTCTCCCCAACCTCTCTCTCCCCCACCCCTGTCTCGACCAATCCGCCCCCTTCCTTCCTTCATACATTAGTAATTAGTCTGAAACTTTTGGAATAAAGGCTTTTTCTTCCCCTCCTTTCAAGAGTAGCGCAGAATTCAGGAAATTGGTTGTAGTTGGTTGCAGAACCTCAGCTTTCCGAACCTGGAATTTTAATAATGACTAAAAGATAAGAGAAATTGGAACCCTTAACAACCACGCAAGACCTGGTGGACCTCCAAACATGTCCTCATCAGGTACACAGTGAAAGAGAGGAGATCAAGCCTCACTATTGCTTCAGATCTGAAGGCATCCACAGCTGTTTGTGTGCATACTTTTACAATTAGGACACTATGGGTCTGAAAGGATATGGAGCTGATTACAGAAGAAAAATGACTGAATGAATGTATGATTTATTGCTTTAGTACATTACTGCTGATGCTCTGTTGTAGCTCTAGAGTCTAGAACAAACTTTGCTACTTCTGTTTTGTCCGAACAATGTGTTAGTATCACTTTGCCCTATTCATCATGGCCAAGACCCCCAGTGGACCACGAGACAGCAGCTATAGTTTAGGTGGTAGAACAGAATACATGGAGAAAACAATGGAAACAACATACAACGCACACTAAGGTTATACTTCAGCATTGGCAAATCAAGACCTGGTTTAATCCCAGTGAGACTACTATCCATAAATAAAAGCACTGACCGACAAAATGGGGGTCTCTGGAGCAGCCACACATGAGCTTTTGTTCATCAAGGTATGCTGCATCTCCTCACAAATCCACATTAACTCCATTCAATCCAAGACATTCAAACAACCTTCTCTCGTTTGCACCCCCTAGTGCATAAGCTCATACTTTCAGTATAATAACACAAACAGGAAATGGACCAGACCCCATCAACAAGTTCTGGATCTGTCTCAGTCCCGCTGTCATTGTCCTATGGCCTCCCACTTGGACGTGGGAACCGGAGCCGACTATGTTTTATTTACACTTCTTACATGGCTAACAATAACAATCTGTGACGGGCGGCAAAATAAAGCGAGACGTCTGACACACTCACAGCAGGGCTCATGAAAAGATGAAGAGGTGCAGATGTTCCGTGAAACCTTCTCAGACGTCTAAGGAGAAGGTTGGACATACACTCTTAAAAAAAACATGGTTCTTCAAAGGCTCTTGAATTAAAGCAACCGTCCACACATTCTCATACTTTTCTTCTGACCATGGTCTAGAAGACTATGACCAATAGAGTGAAAAGTGAGTGGACACCGTGTTTAAAAAATCTAGCAGCACTGCTGTGTCTGATCCACTTGTACCAACACAACACACATCACCATTCCTGTGAGAGTCCTGACTATTGAAGTACAGGTTGAAAATGGGCCAACAAATTATGCAGAGCAACAAAATGAACTACAAAATGTCCCTGTGTGGTCAGTGGAGCTATGACACTACACATAGCTCTATACCCTCCTGCTTTCCTCAGTGGTTTAATTTCTGGACTCTAGTTAATCTGACAGTAGAACACTGTAGCTGCTCCCAGGTATTTAAGGAAGCCCTTGCTCGGCTCATTTGTACTGAACATTGCTGCTCATTTGTGTGTGGACTCTGGGCCCTGGGGACTTAAATTGGTAGAAGGCTGCTGTCGGCTGAAGACGTAACTGTTCAAGAGCTTATTGGAACAATGGATTGTAGGACATTAAATAAGTATGCCTTTAGATTTTGTGCCTCAGTGATTGAGATGGGATGTTTTGGAGCAGTTGTCCATGAATCTAAGGTTAATGCCCTTAGATTAAGTGTAGGCTAAAGTATAAAACCTCAAAGCACTGGCATGTGAAACCTTTCAGCTCTGTTCTCTGAAGAGAACACAATCTACACAATGGTTTTGTAAACAACTATGGTCCTTTAAAAAACATTTCATGTCTAAATGGATCTTGGCATATTAGTTCTCATTTAGATAGAAGTAAAGAGTCTTGACCCATTTATCCAGGTCACATTTGTAAACAGAGCCCTGTTCAGTTCAACTGTGTCAGTCAATATATGTCTGGGCTCTGTCTCAAATAATGGCATACTCCCTACATAGTTCACTTAAGAGATAATAACTCTTAAGATTCATAGGGTAATAGCATAAATGCACAGGTTTGACAGGTGTGAAGCTTGTAGCTGAATATAAATTGATTTACAGTAAGGTATTTCATGTGTTACATGAGTCCAGACCCCATTATTTTATGACCATCACTCTGCATTGCATAGGGTGGAGGGAGACATGTAAGAGTCAGCCTTAGTTTGCCTGTGGAAATATCAGTCATCCTTTGACACAAGTTTTTCAACTTTATTCAACTTTAAAAGAAAACAGAGACAGATTTTGGCTATAAAACATTACCCATTGTTCCAAGACCTTTCCAGTAGAGTCGAAACTGTTACTCAAAAACAAAAATGAAAACAACCTCTCACTGAAGAACTGTTTTGTTGGCAGGTAAGGCCTTTGAGATCTCCTATGTCCACTTGAAGTTCTACACCAGCCGTCCAGAAAGCTTCGCCATCTACAAGCGTACGGACGAGACATCACCATGGCAACCGTACCAGTTCTACAGCGCCTCCTGTCGAAAAACCTACAGGAAGGATTTGAAGGGCTTTATCCGACCCGGAGAGGAGGAGAGGACTGCGCTCTGTACGGATGAGTTTAGTGACATCTCTCCGCTAACAGGAGGCAACGTAGCATTCTCCACTCTGGAGGGAAGACCTAGCGCCTACAACTTTGACCAGAGCGTGGCTCTACAGGTTAGTGTACAGTCTATTGTCAATTAGAAGCTGATTTGAAGAAGAAGAAGATTTGCCAGGAATATATTTAATACAAATTGTGTCAGTTATATTCAGAACATACTGTAGATATCACGGGAATGTCCATTTAGTCAAATATGTACAAATTCACCTTGAGAGCCACATGCCCCTTGTATTCCATCTCAATTAGAGCGTGAAGTGTGGGTTTATAGAGCGCCGATGGTGTGGTTGGTTATATGTTCATTGCACCTTTCACCCTCTCCATCATTTGCTCTGGATATAACGTTTTACAAACATTTTCTGAAAGCTCTTGGTTCTTTTTGTAGGTAGGCATTGATTCACCAGTAAGAGCAGTTTTAGGCAGATGCACATGTCTAAACACATGTGTTGGTGTGTCTTGGAAACAGATGTTTAAAACTTCTGATATTCTTGAAATACATGTTGCAGTTCCACCATAAATGTTCAAAGTAATTGAACCTTTATACACAATATGTCCAAACATTTGTAGACAACAGCACATTCAACACTTCTTTTGATATCAAGGTACTCAACGCTGATAAAACAGATGTCAAATCACCACTTTTTCATGTTTCACATTTCTGTGTTGACATTGATGGTACAGCTGTCAAACCACTCCAGGTTGTAAAGAACTTAGGCTGTCTTGTTGATTCCATACTCACCTTTGAGTCTCATATCAAGTCTCTCACTAAAACTGCATTCTTCCATCTGTGTAACATTGCACGACTACGCCACATACTTAATGATACTGACTCAAAATGTTGATCAATGCCTTTTTTTCAAATACTGTAACTCCCTTTTCTATGGCCTTCCTGTTAAATTACTTAACCATCTCCAATGCATCTAAAACTCTGCAGCTAGAGTTATTTCATCTACCAAGCAAACTTCACATATTACACCTGTCCTCCAGCAATTGCACTGGCTCCCTGTCATTTCTTGGATATAATATAAAATTCTTCTTTTTACCTTTAAAGCTTTGCACCTGCTTATCTTTCTGATCTGATTCTGTCTTACCGCTCCTCTTGCACACTTAGATCTACCAACACTGGACTTCTTACTGTCCCTTACACCAGACACTCAAGCATGGGTGGCAGATCCTTTAGTGCAGCTGCTCCCTGTCTTTGGAACACTTTGGCTCAATCTCTCCTTTCTCGTTTCTGCTCATCATGGTCTTCCTTTAAATCTCAGCTTAAAACGTTCCTCTTCTCAAAAAAAAAAAAATGTACACAATCTGTAAAGCATCCTTAGGTTTGTGAAAGGTTCTATATAAATTGCACTTATTATTATTTATTATTATTAAGGGTCTTATCTTATTTTGCTTACATTTGCTAACAAGCTTTGACTGCATTCAGTCAGAGCACTAGTGAGGACAAAAAGATGGATGATGAATGATTATCTCTAGATCACAAGCATCAGATATGAGAGACGGTGTTCTTTCAGTCCACAGAACACAGTTCCACAGCTCCATATCCACAGCTCCATGGGTAGGTGGATGGCTGTCTGAAACTCACCACAGGTGTAAGTGTAAGAAAGACTGGGTGAGAGTGTGATGCCCAAAATAATTCTCTTGTTATTTCCTGGTAACCAAACAAATGAGAATTAGTCACACAATGTGTCAATGCATTAGAAATTGAATAGGAATGTTATTCACTATATATGATAATTACTACATAATAACATTTCTTAATTAAAGCAAATTACATAAAATGACAGTGATAACTCTAGAGATCTAAAGGTGAGGAAACCATTTAAACCATGAGCTCAACTGTAAGAAGCTGTTTATACATGTCTATTAAACTTATAAACCTGTAATTAAGGTTTATTAACTCCTACTCAAACAAAGAGTATTCAAGTAAAGTGCTGCCAGTGCGTTTCAATAATTGTTATCAGGTGTGTGTGTGTGTGTGTGTGTGTGTGTGTGTGTATGTGTGTGTGAAGTTTCTACTGCTAGTGTGGCCCAATGAGGTATTTGTGTCTAACGGACTGGATTCTGAGAGGAAACACTGATTAAAAACTCAAGCAGCAATGCTGTGTCAAATCCACGTTTACCAGTTTAACACACTAAAACACAACCAATATGTCAGTGTCACTGCAGCAATGAGAATATGCACCTTCTTAAATCCTGCCTCCCTGGTGGTCCTGTGGGCTTCCTGAGTATTGAAGAACAAAGTGAAAGGGGATAAAAATATGCAGATTGACTAAACACTTTCAAAGTGCATCTACATAATCAGTGGGTCAGTGAGGCTGGTCAATTGGTCAGTGAGTGTGGAAACCAGGGGGTGTCTTCAATGGTATAGCTGAGCAGTATAAAATACTACACCTAATATTTTCTTTATAATACTGCTTTTTCTGTGGGAATGTCATCAGTAACAGCTTTATGATCTCTGTCCAGTTGCTCTGACCTTCAAAGTAGCCTCTGACCACAGGGCAGAAATGTGTCCTGTCCAATACGATTCTAAATTCAGCACACTTCAGGCAAACAACAACCTTCTTTCTTAGAGTCCTTAAACACACACACACACACACACACACAGGAAGAAAGTCAGGAAGATAGACTCAAAACTATCATCTGAAGCAAAGGAAATATCACTAGAAAGATAACACCAAGGGCACATTGACAGTGACCAACTCTTAAGGAAATTACCATTCACATTTTAATCTTATTATAAGGTAAGATAACCTCATGCGACACATTCATCAAAACACACACACACACACATACACAGACATGCACACACACACACACACACACACAGAGACACGCACACACACACACACACACACACACACATACACAGACACGCACACACACACACACACAGACAGACACGCACACACACACACACACACACACACACACACACACACACACACACACGCATACATTATATTGGTTGTCATCTTGTCTTTATTATTGGACAATGGACATTGCCCAGGCTGCCGCTGGCTGGATATTTTGGGTTGGTGGGCCATTCTCAGTCCATCAGTGATGCTGAGGTATTTAAAAACTCTAGAAACACTGCTGTGTCTGATCAACTTCTAACAGCACAACACACAAACATGTCATCACCACATTAGTGTCACTGCAGCACTGAAAATGATCCTCCACTCAGATCTGGTGGTGCTGTTGGGGGGATGCTTGCAAAACAACTTTAATTGACCAAGGTGCTGAACATCTGGTTCCTTTCAAGGTTTCTTCCTCGTGTGCTGAGGGAGTTTTTCCTTGCCACTGTTGCCCCTGGCTTGCTCATAGGAAGCTTGGACCTGGACCTCTGTTAAGCTTCTTTGTGATGACTTTTTGTTGTGAAAAGCACTATATAAATACAATTTTGATTGATTGATTAATTGAACTTTAATAAAAGCATTCACAAGGCGACACAATGGGTAGAAATTATTAAACAAAATCTTAAAAAATGTAAATTACATAGAAGAGAGTAAGAAGAACAAATACTAATAAGAAAATGAATACAGAAGATATAAAACACAAACCTGAAAAAGAGTGTGCTTTCCACAAGTCCTCACTATTCAAATGTGAGCTTGAAAAAGTGTGTTTTCAGACTTGATTTAAAAAAAAACAGCTGAAGGTATCTCACGAATAGAGGGAGATATTCCATATTCTCTGAGCATAAACCACAAATGCACAATCACTTCTAAAGCCCTAGGAACAGTTAACACATTCTGTGTGGAAGATCTCAGAGCACTCTGTGGTAGCAGTATAGAACATACAACTAAAATATAATGGTGCTTGACCATGAAGTGCTATAAAAACAAATAAACGTGACCCGAACTCCGCAGTTTGCAGGGTAAAAAGCATAACTTATATAATCAGTTTTATAATTCTTGAATGCCTGAATGGGTGTGTGAGCTCCATATACCATTAGAAATTGCAGATCCTGCCGTTTCTAAAAATAGCACTCTCATCACGGTGCTGTGAAGCCTCTAGGAGTAATCCAGTGTGAAATATTGCAAATAATATTGCATTAGATCACCAAATATAAACTAAAAAGCTTAAATAATTATTCATTGTGGGTATTCTAAATAAACAAGTATTATTTCATCATATCACCGCGACCCTGAACTGGAGAACCGGAAAAGTAGATGATGCTGATGATGAGGAGGAGGAGGAGGAGGAGGATTTCATCATATTTTTAAAAGATAATAATAATAATAATAATAATAATAATAATAATAATAATAATAATAATTGTTGTTATTATAAGAGGCTGAGAAAACTGCCAATGTGTCAAACCATTGTTTATTTGTTGGGATATTGTCCATATTTGCCCTGAACTAAATTCCTGAAAGTCTGGACCTGCTGTGACTGTCAGAACATTATCAGTCATACATCCCAGAGCTTAGAATATCAAGAAAAATAAGTCCGTCTGATGCTACAAATTTCACAGTAACATGTCATGTAATAAATTAGCATCAAAAATGCTTATGTTTTCAACCAACAGACACCTCACACTAACAATCTGTGCAAAGATATTTGAGGTGGGAATATGATTTCAAGGCTGTACATTGAGAAATATACACACAAAAAAAAAGCAGGTGTTTGGTAAAATTTTGGCGAAACATGACCAATTTATAGAAAAATGAAATTATCGGTCAGCATGAAAACCTCAAGTGATTACATATTTGAGCAGCCAAGGGGCTTTAGAAAATAAAACAACATATTGAATATGGCTATGTCACATAATTACTGTTTAAATGCAGCTGAAAGAGGCATTTAAAAAAAAAAAAATGGAATAGCAGAATAGCTATATAGATAAGGTCCATCGGGTTAAATTGAATCCTGAACTGGACATGAAGCCAATGTAGAGAGGCCAGGACTATAGTAATATGGTCTCAGTTTTTGTTACTGTTCAGTAATCTTACTGCTGTATTTTGGACTACCTGTAAGCGCTGTAATAAAGATTAAGCTGTAATAAAGCTGATTAATCCCAATATACAAAGAGTAACAGTAGTCAAATCTTGAAGAAATAAATGCATGAGTATGTTTTTCCATGTCAGAATAACAAAGAAAAATGCTTAATTATAACAACGTTTCTGAGTTGGAAGAAGCCATTCCTTACCACATTGATAATGGGTTTGTTTATCAAATCTGAGGTCAAAAATAACACCAAGGTTCCTCACAAATGTTTTGACACACGAAGATAAGTAACCAATGTTGTTAGAGACTAATGTAATGAGGACCACCAAAGATGAGCTTCATTCAGCTTGTAACAATGACCTACATGTATGTGGATGGACATTGGCCATTTGTGGACACAAGCTTGTCCCACATTTCTTCTTAAGTTAAGGAGTTCAAGTAATTTGTCCACACTTGGCAACTGCAATCAGTCCCAAGAACACTGGGGATGTCAGTTACTGATGTTGGATTAATTCAGATATACTAGAGAGCCCATTGCTGGTGGCTTTAAAACCTCCTGCTCAGTCTTTTGGCATTGGGCATGGTGCTTGTGGCTCATGTGCAGAGAGCATCCCAGTAAACATTTAGCCGTTGATTCAACGTTGAAATAACGTAATGACTGCCGTCTAATCAATGTTCTCTTAAGGCTGAAAATGAAAGTTGAAAAGACGTCCAAACACAGACATTGAAAAGACGACTATTAGACGTATTTTGGACATCCATTGACGTTATTAATTGGTCCCGAAATAAATTACTTGTATAAAACGCGTTTTGGACGTCCACTGACGTTATCGATTGGTCACCACTTAACTAACTTATTAAGATGGATTTTGGACGTCCATTGACATTTAAAATATGTCCTTGACGGACAGACTACTTTTAGACCTATTTTGAACGTCCAGGGACATTCCTTGTTTACTGGGATCCTATTTCTTTCAATTCTTTGCTTTTGGAGTGATAAATAGAATAAATGTTGTACACCCCCATTAAGTTTTGGACACAGTGCATCTTGTTGTTAGTATACTATGTAAAACCCTCTCTATCTCTTTCTCACACACACACACACACACACATAAGCACAGAAAATACACGCACATGGGTCTGAAACAAGTGCCATTATTCAGAAACAGCATGTTGTTGTTATCACTGAGATATGTTGGGGTGATTGTGTGCAGAAGAGGCTATTCCTTTATCTTAGAATGAAGCTGGTTTCTGCCATGCTTAAGAGATTAGAAAGATAGGCTTGTCTTTTCTCATTGAGTTTGAGAGCAGGGGCATAATGTATGATACATGTGCAAACACAGGCAGCTGTGTGCAAAAGTCTCATATGTCTATTTTCTCAGTGAAAATAAGTTACAAAGCCATCCATCCATCTTCTGTAATCGCTTCATCCTGACCAGGGTTGCAGTGGGTCCAGGGACTACCTGGAATCAAGGTGTAAGGCAGGAATACAATTTGGACAGGGTTCTAGTCCATCACAGGGCATCACACACTCACCCAGTCTCTCTCTCTCTCACACACACACACACATAGACACACACACTCGAACCTGTGGACTATTTCACACACTCACCAAGTCACTCACACATCAGATGAGGGCAGTTTTTGGATGTCGTGGAAGCTGGAGCACCTGGAGAAAACCCACACAGACACAGAGAAAACACACCAAATTCCTCACAGACACTGACCCTTAGGTAAGGATCGAATCCAGGACCCCGAGACCTTCAGGCTGCCCAGGATTTGAATAAATTGCTTATAAAATTATAAAATGTGATATAAATTGTAGGTATGGCACAATTAAATTTTATTTTAAACCCAAGCAGTGTTCATTTTGGCAGCTGATTTTGATATAGATTGAGTCTTAGTCTTCTGACTAAAAGTAAAAAAAAAATTATGGAATATGGTAATTCGGTCATATATATTACGAATTTCCATCCATCCATTATCTGTAACCGCTTATCCAGTTCAGGGTCGCGGTGGGTCCAGAGCCTACCTGGAATCATTGCGCGCAAGGCGGGAATACACCCTGGAGGGGGCGCCAGTCCTTCACAGGGCAACACAGAGACACACACACACATTCACTCAAACACTCACACCTACGGACACTTTTGAGTCGCCAATCCACCTACCAACGTGTGTTTTTGGACTGTGGGAGGAAACCGGAGCACCCGGAGGAAACCCACGCGGACACGGGGAGAACACACCAACTCCTCACAAACAGTCACCTGGAGTGGGAATCGAACCCACAACCTCCAGGTCCCTGGAGCTGTGAGACTGTGACACTTCCTGCTGCGCCACCGTGCCACCTGCAAGAAATTAACTTACTTTTAAATAGAAAATGTACAAAATATACAATTCGACCAAGTGTGCCCAAACTTTTGCATGTAACTTTTGACGCATTACCATGGAAGGAAGCAAGTCTCAGTGTGCAATCCTCTATTATAAACCCAGACGGGATTTTAAAGGCTTAGCCTTAAACGCCCAATTCCACAGAAAAGCCGCCTTCCGCACATCCTCACACTTATCTGTCTTTCCATCCTTCTATCTTCCTCTCTGCTATCAGTCTTTTTCTCCCTCATTTCTCCGCCTCTGTCCCTCATTTCCTCTATCACTCCTCACATCTCCCTCCATCGATGCATCTTTCTCCTCACCCCACACTCCTCCTCCTTTCATTCTCCTCCCTCTTGGTGTCTGTCATAGCTTAATGTTATCATGTGAGCCCCTCTTATCTCCGCTGTAATGTCAAAGAATTTGCTCGCTGGGTTTGTCATGTTTTTTTGCTGTTTTGCAAGTCAAGGGCACTCCGCTGGTGGCGCCTTTCACTGTGATGCTTGCTTTTTTTCTGTCTCTACGCACCAAAGAACTGATTGACAGTACACACAAGTCTACACGAGTCAACCAGGTTCTTCAGAAGGAGGCTTAAATCAGCACGCACTCCATAGTTGAAAGCTAATGTGAAGAAAAACATGGTCCTTTGGTAGCCATGTGAAAATAAAATGGATTGAAAAAGAAGGCAGCCATCCCAACAGGTGTCTGGCTCAAGGGCATCTCAGCTTGAGGGAGGAAACAGCACTCCTTCACTTCTCTTGGTCTCATTTATTGATTACCTTATAGTCCCAAGCCCACTTCTCTACCTTTTAAGTTGAAGAAACATTTACGTCGTCCAAGCAAATAAAATATCTTCTCTTTTCTCTGTAATCAGTTGAACTAAGACATAATTGGCTGTTAGTGTGCGGACGAAAAATAACCATGGTGATCTAATTATGTCCACGCTTAATATTGGAAAACTGTTGTGAGGTTTTGCTTACTTTCAGCCACAAGAATTTTAATGAGGGCAGACACTAATTAATAATATTATGACGCTTTTCCACTTCATGGTTCCTACACTAACCCACTCAACTCTACTGTGCTTTTTAGAAGAAACTTTTCGAACATGAAGAAATGCAGACATCCACTGCAACACAAACAAGCACTTTGTAAAATTTCCAAGCTACCGTATTGAACACATTAGTTTTTTATTGGACGCACAATGCCAGCTCATAAAATCTCACCATGGTGTTTTGAAGAGGTTCAAGCGCTCCTTGGATTTGTGGCTGATGAAATCATCCAGCAAAAGCTTGATGCTGCACCAAGCAACAAAATCACCCTACATTTATCTCTATTAACTGATGCGTGCCTAAGTCATGTTCAATACCAAAAACAACAACACACAAATACACAATGAGTAAATAATGCTTGATGTTACTGCTTCCATTGTTGTGGTTTCCAAAGCTCATGGTTCCCATTAGAGATGATGTTTTGCAACATCACCAGCTTAATTTCTGAGGAAAGCCATGGTAGTGGAAAACCAGCCAGGCACCAGGGACCAGAAAGTAAGTAGAGCTGAGTGGGGTTGATTTGCAATAACACAAGCACCTCTATGCTTCGCCACTTTTGATACCATGGTAAGAAAACCCTTGCTTTGCCATCCTGTCAAGTGTATTCCTGCTGTGGGAAAGTCCCTGACCATGGCCTACTTAGCTCCACCACTGCAATTAGATATTCTCTGTCTGGCAGGCCAGTTAACACTGCTAAAGTGTGAGTACCTTGCAACCTTGGTGAGAAAGTCCCTGACTTGCAGGAAACTTACCACTGCTACCATGGTGAGAAATTTCCCTGGATTGCAGCTTCGGTATCTTCTGCTATTATGGTGAGAATGCTCCAAGTTCGCCATCCAGTCAACTCTGCACCCATGATGAGAAAAGACCTGGACAGTTACTCCACTATGAGAAATCATCTGGTTTGCAAGACACTTAAAGATAGTTCTCTTGTTGCACCCTAGTGTCTGTGAACTGTCTTTTGAATAAAGTCAAGTCATAATGTATTTACTAAGTATTCTCCCTATTACAAGTCAGTGAAGCATTCAGATCCTACAGTGTTCCTTCAATAAACATGATCTATAAATGTTAAAACAGTTGCCCATAAATGGAGAACAGATGCTACTGAATAAAAACATGTTTTCAAGAGTAGATTCGGTACACAGTGCCATCACCAGTGCCGCTTTGAATACCCGCTGACATTAGAATGGCCTTTTGTCACACCTTAGCCGAGCTTCTTTTCTGGAGACTGATTGGCTCTGAGCTACAATAGACTTGCAGCAGAGACTGATTACTACAGCAGATTGTTCTGTCAGGAAGCCTTGGGCATGCTAACGGTAATAACAAAGGCAGAGATGATTATACTGCAACCTTGGCCTTAAAGGAATGCAGCTTTTTTTTTTTTTTAATCTAACGTTTGGCAGCTGCATCTGTAGCAAGCAGTCATTTAGTGTAAACAAAAATCTTGATGCACCTGTCCATTGACTTCTATTATTTTATACTATGTGGTCCAAATCCAACCTATTTATTTATTGATTTATTTCAAATGAAGTGTATTAATAGAATGCCTGTCCCCATTTGCTGCAGGAACAGTACCCTTCTCTTAAGTGCCTTCCAGGCTTTAGACTTGGTATTTTGGAACCTAGCGAGGTCAAGGACTGAGGCTGAATGATTAGGTTTGTATCACAAAAGCCAGTTTTACTCATCCCAGAGGTAGTGGATGATGCTCTATTGGTTCAGAAAACACCTTTGCCTCTTGCCAACATTTGCCATTGAGCAACATGGCTTTAGGGCTTAGGTGTAGCTGCGCTAGAGAATTTAATATGATGTGTTGCTTTTCTTTGTAGACGGTTCACAATGGGGCCGCCTTAATATAAATAGATTCTCTAATTATAAAGGGTGCCTTAAAAATTTGGACAGATGCAGTGCATTGTCTGTAGCAATTAACTGAAAACAGCAGGGATGAGAAAATATAAAAACAATATTCTGAAGACGTTGTAAGTGTGCCCTAAAAAAAAAAAAAAAAACAAGCTTCTCTTATTCAAATGAGACAGGCTTTCTTATTCAAATGAGACATAGATATTCTTTGCTAAGAAGTAGCAAGCACATGCAAAACAGATGGGCAAATTCACTTTCCCGTGCCGTACATTAATCATCAGCTCTTGGTAATATAAAATGTGAATGCCCAGGGCATCAGGCAAGCTTTTCTAAGATGGATAACTCCAAATCCCAAGAGACAGGGATCCCGTCTTGGCCTTGTTCATTGTAAAGCCGTCTGAATAAGAAACATCTATACCTTTTTTTATGTCTGCATGCTCCATTTGCAGCAGGGAGAGATGCCTTTGATGTGCTGGGGCAGAAATATCACGTAGTTGCTATGATCCATTAACATCTGCTGATGTCTTGCAGCATTGGGCTCTGCTCTGAACTCAAAAATGTAGGTAGAAGATGGACTCATGGATGTCTGCATTTTCTAATGGTCCTCGTTTGTTGTGTTTAAATGTGAGGCAAGGTTGGAAATGGGGTTGTAACACATTCAATCTCACTCCCACATATATACTCACTCATATTTAGCAATTGCTCTGTAAGGCAGAGCTATTCAATGAAGCTAATGTTAGAAGCTAGTCTTAGAAGATCCAAGTACTTCTTAGCACGTTAAGTATTGTTGAGGTTCTATAGAGCAGCCAGCATTAGGCTTTTCTTTTTTTTGTTTATTTCCAGTTCTCAGTAATGATCATTCACTGTCAGAATTTGACCAGAGTTGCCAAGCGTTTATTGTTTACAAACAATTATATACTGAGATGTGAGGAGTGAGTGGACACCTCACTAGGTATCGAAACACAAATCCTGCTGTTCCGTCATCCATTCTCATTACCCTGCCCCCACACACACTTACTTCTCTGTGTCCTCTGAGCAACAATATCTTTATTCTGTAATTACGCTGAGGTCTGTAATTACACAAAGGTCTTAATTAGGCTCTTAGCATAGCAGGAGGCAAGTGGAGTGTTTAGTTTGTTTCAGACTCATGTCCTGACCTCGCGCTTTAACACAGCACATGAAAAACACGTTTTTTTTTTTCCCCTTCTTTTGGCTTAAGGCTTAGGCCGATTTGTTGTTATTAGTTATTGTTCCCGGAGCAGTCAAGCCTATCCCATGAAATTCTGCCACCTGAGGCAAAATAGAATTTTTTTTTTTTTTTGTCCTCGCCATTGCAGATAAAATTGTGTTGACACTCTTTTGTTCCACCCTACCATGCACTCACATTTTATTTGATCAAAGCTACTACATAGTCCTTTTTTCAAAGCCAAGTCAATAATGTTGGAGCAAAAAGGAGAAACAAGTGTGTAGTTAAAATACATGCCACACACATATGACTATTAGCATTAGAAATCAATAAATACCAAAAAAAGTATGCATTATTACATGTTAATAATCTAATAATTTTCATTTATGCAAAAAATAATCATTCAGTTCAGGGTTTCAGTGTGTCTGGAACACATATGTAATCATTGGATGCAAGGCAGGAAAACGCCCTGTACAGGGCACCAGCCCCTCACAGAGCAGCACACACTCACCCACTCAAACCCGTGGATAGTCACTCAGACACTGACACCTATGGACACATTTGAACAGCCAATAAAAGAAACCCAAACAGACACTAAAAACACTTACAGACAGTGACCTGAGGGACACAGTTTAAACTCACACCACTAGGAGTGTGGAGCTGTGTGGCATGAACACACTCTGCAGAGCCACAATGGCACCTAGAACACATGTTGTCTTGTATTTAAAAAGACGTGTGCTATTATCTCTTCTTGTTTCAGTGATTCATGAGTGAGACAACTGTTAATCCTATGACATGAAAAGCCTTTAATGTCACAGTGTTAAAAACAAGGGTTAATCATTGAAGTAGATAGTGCTTTAGCCTGTTTAATAAGAAACTTGGCCATCTTCTTCTAAAGTGAATACTAAGAATACTAACATAATGTAAAACCTGATCAAATGGGGTATGGCAGCCTGCAAACAAAAGATAACTGCAAACAGCAGGCGTTCTCAAGTGTTTTTTCTATCTCTGAACGCATGCTGAGCAAGAACTCAGCAGTAGCCAGAACACAAGGTGGGCCAAGGATATGCCAGGGGCTGCAATCAGCTTCATATCCACAACGCTGTGTGTGTGTGGTTTTTATTTATTAATTTTTTTTCTGTGTACGGCCTGCAGCCAAGCCTAGCACAAAAGTTTGATACTTTACACATGACCTCATTTGGCTTTCATTTCTCTTGACCCTTTCACCATAGCACTTTGCTCCACCCTATAATCTTGGGATAGGAATACCTTGTCATGAATTGACATTGCAAACTCTATACCTACTAACTCACACCTCAGCCCAAAAAAGCTGTGGTAAACTATGTCTAAACCTGACCTTAATTTACAGAAGTGACTGTCATTTTTACAGAATTCTCCATTTCACTATTCATTACTCACTAGCAGCTAAACACAGTCCCTTGTTGTAGTATGAATGAAAAAATACAGAAATAAATACATTCATTCATTTATTCATTATCCAGTCTACCTGGAATCACTGGGCACAAGGCAGGAACACAGGGTCCTTCACAGGGAGACACACACTCACACATTCATACCTATGGACACTTTTGAGTCACTAATCCACCTACCAACGTGTGTTTTTGGACCATGGGCGGAAACCAGAGCCTCTGGAGGAAACCCACATGGACACGGGAGAATACACCAAACTCCCCACAGACACCCTTGTGTGCGGTACTTGAACCCACAACCTCCAGGTCCCTGACACCAGCCCTCTACTTGTTGTATTTCCTCAGGTACATAATAGCGAATTTGAGTGTATTTAGTGAGATAGCCACTGCAGTGTATAGGATCTCACTTAATGACCACAAATAAATAGTAATCATAATTATAAAAAAAACATAAACATGAGGCTCTTTTATTATTTAAGTTTTCATTTTGGGAGATTATTTGTAGAAGAGGTTAATGACCAATCCCCCAGAAAAATCACATCAAAATTTAGCTAGAATTAGATGCTACTGCATTCATTTCTACAGTTAACGAAATAAATACAGTACAAACTACAGTTTAGAAGTAATAATTTAACCAAACTTCAGATTGACGCTGGTCATTGGGATTTCAAGAACTCCAGTCCACTGTCTATGCAGCTTCAAAATCCCAAGCTAGCATTTCCTAAAAGCAGGGGCCTGGATTTTTCTCCTTGGCAAGGTGCCCATCGACACACTGATTATAGAGTGTCCGCGGATCGATAAGCCAGTCGTTTTACACACGGGCAGTGGCCAATCTTCTTTTCTGTTTGTGTTTGTGTGTCGCCACTTTCTCGCTGCTTTTATTTCACTTCTGCCGAGTCATTTTAACGAGTAAACGAGGGGTCTTGGGATCGAGCATCGACGCTTCCTTCCCGTCTGAATGGAGGCCAGATCAATAGAGTCAAACACTTTCATTAAAAAATGCACTCTTCTCCCTCCCTTTTCTCTTTCGTACAAAATTGCAGAGCAAAGAGGGGGCAACGAGACTAATTTGGTCAGGCGATTATAGGCTCTTTTTCCTTTTTTTTCTTTTTGGTTGTGAGCAGCCTACATTTTTATGGAGATAAAGCTGACCTTTCGCAGATGTAACGGAGATGAATAGTGCGGCATGTTCTCCATTAGCCTGCCATGTGCTCTTTTTTCACTCCAGACAAGGGAGAGTCCACTCAGGACGAAGATGTCTGAACACATTGTGGAGTTTAGGTATAATATATGTCCAAAAACGTGGAATGGCAAAACCGAATAAAAAGTAAGGCAGCAGAATATAATGGCTGCAACATTTAAGGTGGAATTGTGAAAAAATTGTAATAAGTAAAATAAGTAGTTAAGGCCACAGAATGTTACTGTGACACCATTTAAGGTTGAAAGGGATATTTGTATTAATAAACACCGGCAACAATATGCAATTGCTGGAAAAAATTAATGTGGAATAGCAAAAAAACCCAGTCAACCGAAGGTAACTGTTACACCATGTAAGACGGAATGTAGAAGCTAAGGCAACAGAATATAACTGATGCACCATTTAAAGGAATACAATGTAAGAATGGGCTCATTTGTCTCCTGAGCTCCCCCTACCTGCTGCTGAGTGTTATTCACGTTGATGATGTCGACCACATGATAAAACAAATATATCACTCACACACTGCATCATGTTATTACAACTATAAAGAGTAACGTTGGTGGTACTCTAGCCGTTATAACCACAGCAAGCCACAAAAAAGAACTTATCCGAATCAATGTCCAATGCTAAAAAGTGAGCTAATCCGGCTAAACTTAGCAGGTGCTACCACTGGCTCATTGCTCAATAACTCTCAAAAAACTGATTATAACACCTTCATAAAAAAATCGTATCACTATCTAACACCGCAACAAATACTTACTGCTCCAACTTGTGTCCTCATGTCTGTTTCAGCTCACTACTCTGTAAACTCCATCCAGTATTCAGTCAACTCTTGTACAACTACTCATTCTCTCTCTCTCTCTCTCTCTCTCTCTCTCTCTCTCTCTCTCTCTCGCTCTCTCTCTCTCTCTCTCTCTCTCTCTCTCTCTCTCTCTCTCTCCTCTCTCTCTCTCTGGATTACCTGTTCTTGTAGTTAGGTAACCACCCATGAGACTTGTGCCGTAAAGCGCTACTTTAGGCTCTATTCTCCCTACTACATCACCACAGAACATCACAATCATTTAGGAGCATTATTAGAAAAAAAATGCTACATAGTGTTCCTTTAAGGTGAAATGGAAAACTTGAATAAGAAGTTAAAGCAACAGAATGTAACTGCTGGACCATTTAATGTAGAACGAAATATTTAAATTAGAAGCTAAAGAAAGAGAATGAAATTAACTGCCGGAACATTTAATACGGAAGGCGAAAAACAAAATTGGATTATTAAGGGAGTTAGAATACACTTCGTCTGATATCGTGCTATTAGTCTAATATCGTGCTATTAGTCATTCTAAATTATGTGCATTGCTTTATGGTTTTGTATAATTTTATGCATATCTTTTATCAGTTGTGACCATTTTTGTCCTTTCAGTGAAACACTGGATGTGACCTCACCAAGATGACACATGACAGAGATAATGAATGACCACTTACTGAATCACTGACTGCTTCCCAAACAAATCAGTCGACCAAAATTACATTAAAGCAGCCGTGTTTTGCTTCTGCGGCTATCAAAACGTCAGGCAGCTGTGGAATCCGAAAGAAGTGCAGGGCTTTGACATGCCATTTTAAGTCATGCAATTTCATCGTGGTAAATAGCTACTATTAAGCAGGACTCGGCGCTGAATCATGTCATTATTTTGCAGCTACAGTAATGCGCTCACCTCTAGCTTGCCGTATTTGGCTCGAACCTAGTCTTAATTGTCAACAAAGCGCGTCTGTTTGTGACGCAGGGCAGTCAGCTGGGCGTATTCTGGGCTAGTCTTCATCAAAGCCTTCCATCCGCTTTTGAAGCCATCCTTACCGCCTATAATATTAGCATTTTAATCCGGCTCTAAGTGTTTTCCCCCACTGCGCGATCCATGTTCAAAACACATTCTGGGTTGTTGTTTTTTTTTCTCTCCTCTGCAGTCATCATTCTCTCCCACTTTTAAACCTCTTTTTGCTCAAACCCCTGCCGAACGCCTGAGCGGAGAGAATGGCAAGGGAAGAGGAGAGGAGAAAAGAGGATGTTTGAACTGGGAAGCGGGTGACAAGAGACACAAGGGCCCCCTGGGTCGAGCGTCTTGCAATGAGAGTAATCCACAGAAAAAAAAAAACGGAGCTCAAAGAAAAACCGGGGGAAAAAAGACCATACCCGGTCAATTATGCCTATGTTTACCATGCTAATCCCTCTCTCTCTCGAGCTGTCTGTTGGTCCGGTTGGTGGGCAAATCCAGGGTTGTAAATAGCCCTGGAAGCATTAAAGTTTTAAGACCACCACTCGTCTGATATTTCTTCAGAAAGCAAAGGTGATAGTAGGGCCCTGACTGATTAAGCTTCTACTCAAAATGGAATGTTCTGACACAGCCAGACTTTGCGGGAAGGTCACAGTGAATATCTCCTAGAGGTCCGGTAAGAAGCCCCCCCAACACTGGGCTGTTGCACAGTCTGAGATAACAAAACTGTCCTTCCTATGTCTATTATATGCCCCATCTCATTTGGCCCACTTCCGATGCGGAGTCACAGCACTTGGGTGGACTTTTCTTGTTTGCCATGAGGGCACAAATTAGGGCCACACATCAGTCAGAAGTTATCGCATTTTAATTGGCATTCAGTATTCAGTTTACCATTGCCAGATAAGTCCTGTCTCTGCCAGAGGTGAACACAGATCTGTTTAGTGACACATGGGCCACTTTTTGTTCACTCTGCAATACAGACAGTTGACCCGTAGTAGAGTACAGCATTTTTGCCAGAAGTGGCCCACATCTGCATTCTCCAAAACCTTTGGATTACTGCCTATATTTTCCAACATCAGTATTAGCCACATGAATTTTTGACCACATGAATTCTGGATATTGAACCAGCTCCTTGTAAGATTCTTAGAACCTTGTTCCTATCCAGTGAACCAGCCTGCGTTTCCACCAGCTTTAATGGGAACCATAATACTTCATAAGTGGAGGGAGTTGGGGGTTGCTCAGGTCCAGTGTCTCTGTGGCAGAATTCAGAGATGAACCATTCATCAATTTATTCATTCTTTATCTGTAACCGCATATCCAATTAAGGGTCACGGTGGGTCCAGAGCCTACCTGGAATCATTGGGCGTAAGACAGGAATACACCCTGGAGGGGGCGCCAGTCCTTCACAGGGCAACACACACACACATTCACTCACACAGTCACATCTATTGACACCTCTGAGTCGCCAATCCATCTACCAACCTGTACCATTCCGGATACTCTAAACTGGAGTGGTTAAAGACAATGAATAAATGAATGAATGAATGTGTAAATGATATAGAGTTCTCTCTGATTCCAGAGCTCAGCCTGTGAACTGGGGAAAAGTAAAAGCATGTGTCTGGAGTCTTGCTGTACACAACTTCAAAAACACACAGAATGAGAATTTTCCTGCTTATATTTCCTTAAAACTTTCCTTCATAATCAAAATTCAGATAACAATCCTTTTGCAGTTTTCCATTTTCCAGTTTCCATACAAAGACCCATCTTGGTTCACTGCTGTTTAACCCACACACACCATTTTGGAATATAAATATCCATTCAAAATCTTCTTTAGCTCAACATGCCTAGGGATGCCATCACAGTTCTTGCTAAGCAGACATCTTTTATTACGTTCCAGCAGGCAATGCACTTTTCTGGTTCCGGAACCAGATAGTGTTGGTGAACATTTTTCAAAATGTTCCTATTTAGGTCCACGAATGGAAACCAAACTACTTCCACATTTGTAGAAAAGGTCTGTACCTGACCTCACGAACATTCATGTGGTTGAGTACCATCAAATTCTCACCAAAATCCAGCTCTAAGCTAACCTAAAAGGTAATGGTGATGACAGAATATGAAATTAATGTGCACTGATGTTAATGCTAAACATATTTACACAGTCAAAAAAGTTCTTTTTGAGAAGATCAGTGTATTGCTCACACCAGTGTAAAGCTTCATTTCCGCTGGCCAGATATCAGCAGGGTCAGAGTCTGGCCAGAGATTCCATTGTCATTAGAATCTGGCAAATAAAATACTGCTGGAAACTCAGGAGAGTCGGCCAGCTTTTACTTCCAAGTCTAAACCTGGCTATGGGAGCGTAATGAAGCTCGGCAGAAACTGGCACAAATACCCGCTTGTTCAACAAATTGGAGCGAGCAGTCCCTTGACAACTCAATGAAATAGTCATAGCTTAATGCTGAATACCACCTTTTTGTAAGTGAAATAAACAGTCAGCATTAGCATTAAGGGATTAGCACAGAAATAATTATGCTACCCTTAGGCAATCCAAAATATTAAACAGGATCTACTTTACATGTTTCTTATTCTATTATTTTATCCCCTGAAGGCCATTAATAACTAACAACTAACATGTAATGCGCACATCAGAGCACCACGGTGTCAGTAGCGGGTTTTGTTTGGCACTGAAGTGTGAAATGTACACCAAGCCTAAGCCTACATTCTAAAATTAAAGCTATCTTTAACAGCAGGCATCACTCTCATATTAACTCTAACCCTATCTTCAACATTAGACAACATCCTAAACCTAACCTTGACCCTACCATCAACAGCAGGCATCACCCTAACCCTACTGCTTCTGCTGCAAAACTACCCTGTAAGGAACATAAAGTTACGGCATAGCCATGGACACTTCACTGTACCCTATGCTGAAGCCTGACTTCTTGCCACACTTCAGAGACTGCAGACAGCAACAAATTCATGGAGAGATTTCCTCAGCCATCAGTTTGTATCTCATTGAATAAAAGAAGATGTGGAAGAACTTGAGGGAAAAATATAGACGCTTTCAAAATAAATTCTCAACAGATACCCCGTTGAGTTGAAAAAGAGGGTCATAATTAAATAGCGCCCAACACTCTCTACATATTTCACATCAAAGCTTATAAAAGCAATCTGGGTACTACTGCACACAGACAGTGCATTTAATGTTAAAAAGGATGAGCTGAACTTTTTGAATACAGAAAATGTTGTTTTATGATCTACACCATGTACTACATTGGGTGGAGTAGATATTTAGGATTCAGCCCTAGTTTTTTGGTGGTGTAATTGAAGAGTGACACAGACAGAGATGTGTGTTCTCTGTAATAAGTGTCTGCATCCCAAAAAATTGGATGATAAATAGTGAAGTTTTTGAAGAACTACTCATCCATCATCAGTACTTGATCTCACTAAGGATCCTATGGTCAAATGTAACCTCTTGTCTGATTAGAGGCTTGTTAGGGACAAACTAAACTGCAGACAGATTCTGCACAAACAATGGCGGACAGTTGAGTCCAGGGCTATAATAAACACATCATTGCTGTACAAGGGCTTTCTTTCCTCATTGTTCTAGCTTTGTTATTGGATGGAACCTAACCGCTGTTCTTTTTGCCGGCTTCCATTCATCTTCCCCCTGGGCCAGTGCTCTTTATCTTGATGGCCGATAGGCTTGGGGATGGAGGTGGGCTTGCTTTTGTATGCACGTTATTTTTTTGTTGTTGTTTGCTGCCATTCTTTTTCTGATTCATCATTACAAAATAAATTGGCTGGAATAACAAACACTCACCTTGTAACCAGGGCGCTTAGATGTTTCAGCGCAAGTAATGGATTACTTCAAAGGAGGGTGGGGGTCCTGTTTTTAGAGTTTGTACGACATTATAATAGTTTTTTTTTCTTCTTTCTCTCTCTTTCTCTCCTTCCTTCTTTCTCCACTCTTCACCAATAATAATAATAATAATAGTAAATAAATAAATAAATCCACGCAGAAGATGAAAGCTGCTCCATGAATTCAAATTTAATTTGTTCACTCATCCATTAAAATGCCTCACATGCTCTCTCTCTCTCTCCCTCTCCAACTCTCTCTCTCTCTCTCTCTCTCTCTCTCTCTCTCTCTCTCTCTCTCTGGGTGAGGCTGGAGAGCTGAGTGTTAAATTGGAACACAGCTGTTGAATGCGAATGACTAAGAGAGAGAGAGAGAAGAGAGAGAGAGAGAGAGAGAGAGAGAGAGAGAGAGAGAGAGAGAGAGAGAGAGAGAGAGAGAAGATGGCATAGTGAACTTAAGCAATCAAATTAAAAAAAGTTATTAAGTTTGATGAGGAGGGGGGTGGGGAGGGGGATTGGGAGGTTGGGGCTGGGAGGGGGCAATTCTCTTCCCAGATTCTGTAGATCTGTAGAGACTGGAGGACTAGGAGGGCCAATGGTGAATGGTAGAGGAAGGTGCAGGAAGGTGGGGGGTGAGGGGTGGGAGGTAGGACTCATGCTGATATGAACTAGCATACATAACAAATATAATGTGGTGTATTGAGGCAATGAAAAGCCAGTGGGAAGTAACTGGGATAAGGCCGAAATTAGACGAACTGACCTCAAAACTGTATAGAGCTGAAAACTACATTAAGTAATGATGGAGGACACATTCCACTTTGGATTCGACAACTGTCAATAAAACTGGAAATAAAGTGGGTATGTGGAGTTTAAGCAGTCAAACATATGTCCAAAAATCAATACATATATTACTAAAGAGATCCAGATATTTATATTTTACCCACTGATGGCGCTGTTTCACTGAATCCATTCGAACTCCTGAAGAAATATCACAGAAATTGGGTGGCACGTAGTGTCACAGTCACACAGCTCCAGAGACCTGGAGGTTGAGGGTTCAAGTCCTGTGGCTTCCTCTGGGTGCTCTGGTTTCCTCCCACGGTCCAAAAACACATGTTGGTAGGTGGATTGGTGACTCAAAAGTGTCCATAAGTGTGAGAGTGTGAGCGAATATGTGAGGGTTTGCCAACCTGTGAAGGACTGGCACCCCCTCCAGGGTGTGGATAAGCGGTTACAGAGAATGAATGAATGACTGAATGAATATCATAGAAATTGTGCTGTTAACTGTTAGTAGATACACAAATATTTGGAGCTTGGGTTAGGGTTAAAGGGAGTTTCAAAATTCACATGAAATTCCTTAAATTTATTTAGTATTAACTGTATGGTAGATGTTTTACTCACATTTGTAGTAGACTAGTATTACCCTTCTGTTCCATTACCCCATGTTTAAATCCGCTCTGAATGAAAGGCGTAGCTCAGTTCGCAATAAAATGCTCTTCCTCCATAGTCAGTGGCTTTAATGAACCCATCAGGCAAACGAGCAGGGGGGAAAACAAGTGCTAATTAAGCTTTTGCTGCCGTTTGCACTATAAGCCAAAAAAGCGCCCTAATAATTAACCTTTCAAAGATTGCCTCCGTCCAGCAAAGTAAATAATATTTCAAAGAGCAATTGGTCCAGACAATTAGATGTTGTTTACCTTGACCAAACCGGGCCAGAATGGCAGCGTAATGAAAGGAATATTTCAAATATTATCATAATGACCTATGATCTGAGCTTGTAAATGTCAGTACAGTGCTGTTGCCGTGAGAGCTGATCCACTGATATCTGCATAGCTTAGAATCAGCTTCCTTACAAGCATTGCATTAAGGACATTATGGATATAGATGCACACTGAACAATCACTTGAATAAGAACACCTACATTGTGTATAAATTTATTGCCCATTATATCAGCTCCACGGACCATACAGGAGCACTCTGTAGTTCTTTAATGGTCATCACCCCCACAGGACCACCACAGAGCAGGTAGGATATTGTAGTGGATCATACTCTGCAGTGACACTGACGTGTTGGTGTTTTAGTGTGTGCTGTGCTAGTATGAGTAGATGAGACATAGCAGTGCTGCTCTGTTTTTTAAACTTCTCAGTGTCACTGATGGACTGAGAATAGTCCAAACCAATGGTCATCCAAAAATACCCAGCCAACAGTATCCCATGGGCGGCATCTTGTGTCCACTGATGACCAGAGGGTGACCCACACAAACTGTGCAGCAACAGATGAGCTACTGTCTATGATTTTACATCTACAAGCTTGATCAATGAGGTGTGTCTCAGAGTGGACAGTAAGTGAGGACAGTGTTTAAAAACTCGAGCAGCACCGCTGTGTCTGATCCACTCATATCAGAGAATGAGAATGATCTACTACCTGAATCAGACCTGCTCTCTGTTGGTACTTTGGAGGTCCTGAGCATTGAATAGAAGGGTAAAATGGGGATAAGAAAGTATGCAGAGCAACAAGGGGACTACAGTGTATATCTGTAGAACTACAAATTGCTCCTGTATAGTCAGTGGGGCTGATAAATTGGACAGTGCATGCACATACAATGTTGATGTTCCTAATCCTGTGACCCTCTGAAGCAGCTGCAGTGATTCTGAGGTCACCGTGCCCATTGTAAGGTGTTGTAATGAGATAATCAATGGTGTTCATGTCACTTCTGAGTGGTTGTAATCTTGTGGCTGAGGGAGGCATATGGATTTCTACTTGTGAAGTTTATAGAACATGTTGTTTCACTTTACTCTCACTTTGTCTGTGTCTGTGAGTCACTGTGAAAAGCTTTTTAAAAAGGAAAGATTGCTCAGAAGCACTAGCCTTAGTTTGGACCTCCTAATGTTGTCTAGGAACGTGGGAGGTGTTGCTGACGTGATTAGACATGACAATGTTATTTTGTCTCCATTAGAGGAGGCCATTGTGAATTTTCTTGCCTTTACTTGATCGCTAGAGAACACCAAAAAGCCCCGGACTTCCATGCTGTTCTATCACTGCTGTTTCTGAAAGATCCAAGCAGATTTCCGGGTAATCTCTGCTTGCGGCATCTGAAGCATACAGTTAGTTACCGTGGAAACTCAGGGAACACTTCACAACACAGCCTTAACAATACTTATCTTTAAAGTCTAGCAGAAACACGTGAAACTTTGTTCATGTCCTGATTCCTATTAAGTGTCATTAATGGTGCATTATTTAGTGCTATGTTCCTGATTCCAGGCGAGTTCCGGACCCACCCTGACCATGATCAGGATGAAGTGATTCCAGAAGATGAACAAATTAATGTATGAATATCATTTGGATCAGGTGTGCCCAAACAATTGCTTGACAAGTATTGTATAAAAATTCTATGCCTTATACTAATAAACAGCATACAGAGACAGCATTGACTTCCTTCTTATACCAACAGCTGTGCAGTCATGTGGGGTAAATGGGCTTTAGGGTTTATCAGCAGCAGAGCTCAAACAAGGCAGGACCCCCAGAGACGTTCTGCGGTTAAATGAAAGTAGTAATGACAGTGTCTTTAATAATAATGACATAATAATGATATTGTCACGGTTAATCATGTCAGAAAAATCTCTCATGTTCTCAGCACATTCAGAGATGGATACAGTCTTGCTCAAGGTTGAGAAATTGAGTCTCACAGCACACGTTACTTGTTTTGACCCTTGTTTATTACCAATAGTTGCTAATTCTACCTTTTTGCTATACTACCCAAATGTAATTACATTATTATAAATATAAAATGTAGTAATTAATATGAACTGACTAGGCAAAGGACTGTTTAGAAAGCACTAAGTGAGGAGAGGTCTTGTTACAGCTGCAAACTAGACTCTTTATTCAGATGGTTTTATTACTGTCATTTGACACTATTCAAATGTAATTACATTGTTACAAAATATAATACTGTGATTATAGTCAACATACTAGTCAAAGGAGAATTTGCAAAAATTGCTTAAAGTGTACTAATCTCAAGAATACGTATTCCTGTTATTTTGTTGTACTTTTCAAAATAATTACACATAGAATTCATAATTTTATAATTACATTCAATTAAATTACTCTTTACCAGAAAAGTGTAAACAAAAGAGTTCTTGTGACAAATGGCTACTATTCACTATTTGATTTTCTCAAAAGCTATTACTACTATGATTTTGCTCTAATTTTCAAATGTAATTACATTGATTTAAATACATCTCAAACTGATTAGGTAAAGGGTTATTTGCAAAAAACTTCCACTGATCAAATGTGGGAACTGATATTCTGTAATTATATTATCCTCAGTTGGTCTTATTCCTTTAATTCTGCTCTACTATTCAACTGTGATTTTATAAAGGTAAAATAATAATAATAATAATAATAATAATAATAATAATAATAATAATAATGGGCAGCACACAGGCACTGCCAGTGCACTGTTAGAAAAATAGTCACTGTGGTGGTACCATCAAGGATACATATTCATACTTTTAATTAGGGAACATAATTGTACCTTATTCTATTATAATTGTAGATTTAAAATGATTTTGATTTCATAAGCCCCGTTTCATCTCCAGGATAATATTATGTTCTCTTATTTTACACAAATCTATGATGAAATAATACAAATATTCACTTATCCTCCTGGAGAAGAGAATGTAATGTACCTTTGGGGAACACAATGGGACTCTAAAACCACTGTTGTACTTTTAAAGGTACATTTATACTGTTTGTACTTCTAGTGACCAGTAATGTACCACTACTGTAACTTTTTTTCTGAGAGTGTAGTGTCGCAGTCCAGGTGACTGTCTGTGAGGAGTTGGTGTGTTCTACACGTGTCCGCGTAGGTTTCCTCCGGGTGCTCTGTTTCTTCCCATGGTCCAAAAACACATGTTGGTAGATGGATTGGCGACTCAAAAGTGCCCATAGGTGTGAGTGTGTGAGTGAGTTTGTGGGTGTGTGTTGCCCTGTGAAAATGTTGGAACATTTCTCTTAAGACTGATGGCAGCTACAGTAACTCTGCGGTCAGGGACTGATGTTGGATGATGTTGGCTCACTCCAGTGATAGTAGCTTGCCATCTCTTCAGAAAATGCACTTTCACTTCTCTGCAGCACAAAGCTGGGGTCTTTTATACCCCTCTATCCAACGCTTGGCATTGACCATGTTGAATCCACACCCTCATGCTGCTGCTCAAGTGTGTCCTATTTCCTTCCTTCCATATCTGTTCTGACTACACAAGCTGTGCTTGCACAATTGAACATCTGTGTCCACAATGCCTTGCTAGGGGGTATAAAAGGGTACATGAAAAGAGGCACAGAGTGCTGCATATTTAATATTTGCAAAACAAAGGCACATGAAGTAGAACAAATGAATCCACCAGTCCTTGGATAATGCTGCTACAGTAACTTCTACTGTAAATATGATGTATGCAGTGCCGACCTGTGGGAAGGAATAGCTCTCATCAGTTCTGGTCAAACTTTGCAACGGTGGACCTACATTGCAGAGTCAGCATCACTGCAGAGTCTCCCTCCCTCTTCCTCTCTCGCTCTCTCTCTCTCTCTCTCTCTCTCTCTCTCTCTCTCTCTCTCTCTCTCTCTCCCTCTCTCTCCCTCTCTCTCTCTGTTTCTCTAGTTGTTTGTCTTTGTGATTCATGGCACACCGTCATCCAGAAGTTTCTGCCAGGCCCTAACTAGCCAAGAAAGCAAAAGTTTCGACAACAAAAAAGGGGGAAACTTTCTACCTGATGCACAGCAAGAGGAACATTCAGAGACAAAGAGAGAGAGAGAGAGAGAGAGAAAGAGAGAGAGAGAGAGAGAGAGAGAGAAAGAGAGAGAATTAGAGTGAGAGCAAGAGAGTAAGAGATGGTGTGAAACAACAACAAGAGACAGAAAGAGAGAGAGAGTATGATAGCATGAGAGCAAGAGAGTGAGAGAAGAAGCGAAAGTGCAAGGAGAGAGATTGGTATTGAAAGACAAAGAGAATGCTGGAAAAAGAGTAGAGAGAGGAGGAGGAAAGCTCTGTGGAGATGAAAGGAATTGATGCAGAATGTAAAAAAAGACTGAGCGAGCATTACTAAAAGAGAGAGCGAGAGAGAGCGAGAGAGAGAGAGAGAGAGAGAGAGAGAGTGTTCAGGGTGTTATTTCTGTTCCTTGTATTGTTTACACATTGTTCTGAATAGAAATAGGTTTTTCATCCCTCAGAGGAGAAGAAAGTCTGGATGCACTTCCAGGGGGGGCTGCCCAAACTCTTCTGTGTGTTCTTCCTCTCCTCCTCCTTGTTCTTTCAGTCCTGAATATCGGTGTACACACACCTCAGTGTTTCTGGCTGCCCAGCTGAGCGTAAAGTCCATTATTGAGAACAATGCTGTGGCCAAAAAGGCCAGCGAACGGTAACAATGACCTCTATCCGTTTCTATCTCCATCGCTTTCTCTCTTTCTCATGCTTGCACTCTTTCATTGTGATTGCACAGGTGCACTCACCCAAAGAGCAGAAGCAGAGCTCCAGGTTGTAAGCCTTTTGCGGCAGGTTCAGGCACAAACTGGACCCCCAAGTTGTTCTGTACAGATCTGGTGCAAGTCCCTACTACAGTCTGGTCTCAGCCTGGTTCCCAGGGTTCATACAATAACACCTACCACCTACAAGGTTCTAAGGGCAGGTGTTATAATCAGTACAGCTGTTTACACTGGGTTTGAAGCAATGCGCCACTTTTGACGGATGCCCCATTCTATTTCTAATGTGTTACGCCACTCCACTTATTTATTTTATAAATAAGTCTCAAGCTGTTCTCTGATCAGTAGTCAGTTTACATTTTGGCTCAATGTACAGTTCTGACGCTTGTTGTGTGGAAATGTGGAGAATGTAGCTGTGTAGAAATACTATGACGCATTGAGCCTCTTGTTCATGTCACGTGCTTACATCAACTGCAATATTAAGCTTAAATATAATCTCAGCCATAGCCCTAAACCTAATCCTAATGCTGCTTTTCCACTGCATAGTCCCTACTCTACTCTGGAACTAGGACATCCAGCAAAACTCGCTTTTTGTTACAGTATCACATTTGTTTTTATCCAACTCACAATGACAGCTCACACAATTATGCCATGGTCTTTCAGAGAGGTTCAAACGCTCCTTGGATTTGTGGCTGAGGAAAGACTCCAGTGAGAGAACGGTGCGACAAGGAATGAACACAGTGATCTGCCTGAACTGACGTGTGGAGCCATAGTCAGTGACAAAAAATATGAACACAGGGAGAACATGTCTCCTCAAAGGCAATGCCAAAAAAAAAAAAAAGTATTTAATTAGCGGTGACCACAAAATCATTCCCAGCATTTTTTTGGCAAGAGAGAAGCATCCACTTGTTTTGTCTTTGTCGCAAATAAAAGCCACAATGTTCGGTTAATTTGAGACATGTGTTCTGACTCTTCGTCTTCAGTCTTCAACCCTTTACCATTTCTCAGACATTCTGACCTTCTGAAATGACCCCCAGCCAAGAGCGAACATCCTGAAACACAGACAAATCCAGTTATTACTTTGGTTCTTTCTCTCTTTCCATTTTCCTCCTTTCCGCTGGAAGTCATCTGCTCGTCCAGATTAATCTCCTTGACATCAACTTTAATAGAGTCCCTGAGAAACCCAATGTGTTCATTATCATAAGCTATAAATGAGTTTAAACACTTCCAGTCAGTGTTCTCTTCAATTCCAGAGATGACTATTAGGCAAATACACTTTTGTAGATTCTTCTAAGTTCACTTATAATTTACTGTTTCCATTACTTCCAGCCCACGCTCCAATTCCACTGCACACAACTGAAACATAGACTTTTACTAAAAAAATGCATATTTGAGTTCAATTTGCATTGTTTATTCTCTTATGCATGAGACACCAGATACAAGCACTGAAAAACCCTCAGGTGTAAGGAAACATGGTGGGGGGAGCATAAACATTCCAAATCAAAGCAGGCAGGGTTCAAAGCATAGGCAGACACACTCAAAAATATGATTCAACACATACCTGTGATTTTTACACATGAATAGTAAGTGATTAGAAATAACTTTACTGCTTAAAATACTTTACTTACTTACTGAAGAAGAATTAAAAATACAAATGATATACTTTACTTAATGTATTTAGTTAATATTACCATTGGTTTGCTTGTACTGAGAAAGACAAGGTGAACCTAAGTAACTTTTACTTTAACCATGTCTAGTTTTATGCAGAAAATCTGGTGAACAACAAGACGGACATGGGCTGTCTTTATTGCTGCACGTGAAAGTTTTTTTTTTTTTTCAAAATTGATTATTAAACTGTCCTAAATAGTACAAAATATATAACCTTGTATTAACAGTTATCATTTTTACAACATAAATTAGTATTTTCTGTTGCAGGCAAGTTCCTTATTACAAATGCTTAGTGCGCCATCAACACTGAAGAAAACTTGCCATTTCTTCTGCGTCATGCTGATAAATTACCGGTTAACTCGCAACACGCCCAGCAAGACGTTTTAATAAATGGCTTCCTAGGTAGCTTTTATTTAATGTATTTGTTAGTAGTCATGTAGGCTAATGTTGGCAGCAACTTAGCTGGGCTATCTACTTAACATTGCAGTCTTCCAGAAACAGCTGGGCTGGCCCAGTTTTTGTCAACTCTTGAAGACTCAATAGCAAGTTAATGCCCTTATAAACACATATGTGGCTGTAGAAATGTGCTGGTTGAATATTGAAAATCTCGTTACCTAAATGTACATCTGCTTATATTTTGAGCTATAACAGTAGCATACTTTTCAAAATATAGTGAGTCATTTTACTGCTTGTTAAATAAATGTTTGAGGTTAATACTGAATTTTGTTTTAAATATTAAATTAGAATATAAATGAAGCAATAATTACTAAAATGAATTAATTAAAACTATCTAAATTTAAATTTCTATTTAACTAAAAATAGAAAACTATCGTGACCCTGAACTAGATAAGCACTTATGAATGACAATGAATGAATGATGAATGAATATAGAAATGTAATACTTAATTTCAAGTGCAATTTACTTAAAATGGTCTTAAGTTAATTTACTTAAAATATCTAAATGCAAATTATTGCAAAACATTTTTTTAAGTAAATCTCACTCATTATTTATTTTTATTTTTTTGAGTGCAGGTTAACACTCCTTTCATATCATCCAGAAACAATAGAACAGCATTGAGGATCTGTGTACATCTGTCCAAAGTCTTCTTATTTTAAGACACTTTACCATAAATCCAAATTCTGAGAAATATAAAACAGACCAAAAAATAAAATTAAAACAACCCTAATATGGAACATATTTTTGTTCACATCTGTCTGTATTCTGTAGTTATTTTTGGGATAAAATTCAACAGAAACAAGCTTCACACATCACAACAATGAGTTTGAACACATTTTATTGCAAAAAAGGCTAAATTAAAATGTTATAATAATTAAACTGCAGACCCTGGACGCAGAGAAACACTGAAACTCTGCCAAAGGAATCTCCAAACAGGAGGAACAGGGAGGCCTTGCCCTTAAGTGAGGGAGTGGCTGGCATCTTGCAGAACTCAAATGCATAAGAGACACAACAGATATGTGTGTGTCTGGACCTGGTTCACATACCACCTCTGGCGAGTTGACGGTCGATGATGTGAGGTGCATACTTGCTTAAGGTTAAGGAAACCCTCCTCCAGGTTGGTTTTGGGTTCCACAGGGTGCAAAGCATTCCCTCGCCTAAGGGCAAGGCCACCTTGTTATCTCACCAGGTTCAGGCTGTCTCGAGTTTCAGAGTTCCTCAGAGTCTGGGTGGCTGGATCTGTGTTCACCCCATGGCAGTTGTTCTAATATTGTATATTATATTATACGCAATTTTACAAAGTAAATTGTTTTGAAAAACTGAAACATCAGTGAAGCATTGTTTAAATGAAGGTGACATTTTCAGATTTTCTGAACAGTCTGGTTAATAATCTGCTATTCAGAAAACAGGATTTGGGCCACTTATAAATACAAGTCGTAGTTATAGCAGAAACAAATGCATGAGAAACAGTGGAAGACATTTGCTTGTTTCTAATCAGTCTTAAAAAAATAAAAAAAAACATTATTGTGTATTGTGTTATATTGTGTATCATTATTGTTTAGCCCATATAAAACATTGTTATTACATGTTGTTACCATGTAACAAAAATCTAACATTTTTAAAAGGCAGAATACTATTTTGCTGAACCTTGAAAGGGTTTATTGGGTCCAAGAGAACACAGCTTCCACTGCTCTACAGCCCAACACTGGGAGCTTCACATCCTGCCACCGGTCACTCTAAGCTCATCTGCAGGATGTTATTCATATATTCATTATCTCTCTCTCTCTCTCTCTCTCTCTCTCTCTCTCTCTCTCTCTCTCTCTCTCTCTCTCTCTCTCTCTCTCTAGGACTGGGTGACAGCCACAGATCTTCTGATCTCTTTGAACAGGCTCAACACTTTTGGAGACGAGTTTTTTAAGGACCCCAAAGTGCTGCGCTCTTACTTTTATGCCATCTCTGACTTCTCAGTGGGGGGCAGGTGACACACATTTACATGCACTCACACACACACACACACACATACAAAACTTGATGCATGAAATATTTCCCGAGCTCTCTTGGGTTTAAGCAGGCTGCATGTACCTGTAAGATTCATACACGGTATGTAAATTAATTCTGATCTTATTGCCTTACCCGTGTTATGCCTCTTTCAAAAACACTCCTTGTTTCTCCAACTTTAGGAATGGAACTAAACCATGGCTGTGCTGTTGGTATATGTAACTGCATGTGAATATGTCATCACAAAACAAATTGATTCAGACCAGGCTAGTTTTGCCACATAGTTGCCACATATGGATGGGTTTTGTAAGTTCAGCAATGTTTCAAATCTTTTCTGTTTCCATTAAAAAAAATTGAGAAAAAGAGGAAAAATGGCTTTTTCACAATATGAAGCCTTTCAAAATGAAACATGTAACTTCATTTGGGCTGAGAATGTCAGATTTAGCCAAACATACAAATGCACACACACACACACACACACACACACACTAAATGGAAATAGAGAATTACTCCCTACAATCCGTTCTGCAGGAAGAGCAAAGCTTGTTTGAGTTAATGTGTTTGCAATGTCAACAGGATTTTGTGGGGAGGGAACGCTGTGCATGTGGTGGGGAATGGGGTGGTGGGGGGGTTGCTGTGTGTGTGTGTGTGTGTGTGTGTGTGTGTGTGTGGTGGGAAAGAGAGTATGGTGGGAATAGAATGATGAACATATGTTTCCAATTATTTTAAATTATCTGGCACTGTGTACTGCAGTTGTTGTGCTGCTATTAACGATCACACATCACATGCTAACATCCAAACATCTCTTTTTCAACTGCATTTAACACCACATAAGAAATATCTCAAAGCTTTGCGGGCTAATCTCTAACTGCCACATCTGCAGTGCAGGGTCCATTAGCATTAGCAGGAAATTATCAATTCCTATGTGATGTTAAACCTCTAGAAAACTCATATATTTTTTTTTTGAGTGTTTGTTTTTGAATCCCCAGTTTTTGCAGTTTTTTCCCCTTTTATTATTTGTCTCCAATGCCACAATCAGTAAATCTCCCCCGGTTACACACATAGCCCTTTTCTACCAATGTAACCAGTTTGGTTCCTGTCTGTGAACCTCATTTAGAAGCTTTTCCACCAACATAAATAGGTTCTGTTCACCATAAAAAATACATTCCCAGCTGGAACCAGAGAATTGTAGATTCTTCAGTAGCTATGGCAGCATGTGTGTGACAAGCCAATGGAGCTCAAGAAGGAGCACAGAACCTCATTTAAAGTGTTATCAGAGCTGGACAGGTTAATTTCCATCATGTTATATTGTCCTTGATGGTGCGCTGGATAAAAGACCAGGGAAAATGTAAAATGGGAAAAGACCCATGTCTGAATCGGAAAGAAAACTGAGAAATACAAGGAAATAAAACCAGAAAAATGTGTGCCGTCAGCGTGACACAAGTTATGTCGGCTACTGCTAAAGTTCAGAAGCTCAGCAGATCCATACTGTAACACATTCAAACTTTAACAGAATCATGCACCATGGTATGACCCCACAATGGATAAACCATGAATCTGTTCTGATTCTCCATTTACTTCTGGCTCTGTCATTAAATTCAACCACAGTGATGCACAGTCATGTATTCTTAGTTCCCAACAAAATTGGTGTCGGAAACCACTAAGCATTCAGAAATCTTCAGCAGAGTCCTTTGGTGGAAACCTCAGAAAAACACAAGAACAAGCCACCACTTCTTTTTTGAACTGCAGGATTTCGTGGCCTTAAATAAGAACACCAAATGCCAAGATCTGCCACATCCACTAACAGATGCCCATATCACCTAGCACCATGATCAATGATCTATCCTCCCAGAAAGCAAGGCCAATTGTGCTGTCTAGGACTCACAGGGCATTTAAACATGCAATCTCCAAAAAATCTAAGGCCATATTCTGGTTTTCCATTTTTGGAAACACCACCATTTGCACCGTGTCATAATTTCTAGATGAATGGATCAGTAGAAAATCACCAAAATCATGTGAATGATCATCATTTTGGGGAAGAGAGGTGTTGTATTAATAATATATTGCTTTCACTGATACAAATTACCCTTACTGTGGGCACTAATACACTCCATAGAATGGCAGATTCACTTTACACTGCTAAAAGTTGGACTATCCTTTCCAGATAATGTCCATTGCTTCCGTAAACTATTACCACACTTAAGAAAAAGTCTGGGCAGTAGGTTCAACTGGAATAATCCACAAGCCCACACACCTCAGTGAGGTCCACATGGGTTGAACAAAGCCTAGCTGGGTTTTGGATGAGCAAGGTCTCTGGATGGGATCCAGATGAGTGTTTGGGATCAATGTGGGCAGCCCAATAACTCTCTATGTGACCCATAAGGGCCAAAAGTGGGTTTTCAGATAGAATGCACATACTGGCCCTATGTTTAATCCATCCTGGTCCCATCATTCAGACCTGGGGCACATCTATATATGAGATCACATTTTACCCTTAGACAAAACCTGCTGGTACCCAGCTGGGTTGCCCATTTGGGACCCCCATGGGTGTGTTGGCTAGGCCATTAAACTGTCATCCAACATTTCTGCTGTTCTTCATTGACTTGATGAAGTGTCAATACTTCTCTGTGCCATCTGCAATCCAAACCACTGCACTCATATCATTGTCTCCCTCGAAAACCACAGATGCAAGTGTAACGGCCATGCCAGTGAATGTGTGCCAGGCAAGGATGGGCGCTTGGAGTGTGTGTGTGAGCACCATACTGCTGGGACGGACTGCCAGCACTGTGCCCCATTCCATCAAGATCGACCCTGGGCTCGAGCCACGGCTGACTCTGCCAACCAGTGTGTGAGTGAGTACTGAGGGCATTCTTACACTAAAGCAGGGCATGACTGGTACATGCCACCCGTGGTGCCATAGTATTATTATGTGTTTGCTGTAACTGAGGAAGAGTCCTACAACTTTATAAACTTACTTAATAACGGGTTTATCTGTAGATTAAATTATATATTTATTTACAAATGATTAATAAACAGCAATGACCCCTATATAAAGAGGCTAATAATGACTTTACACTTGTCAGTTAGTTAGGCAACTAAATTAGCTCTAATCCTGTTCTGTTTTCTCCTGCACTTGCCATTACGACTGTTAGCTTCATCATATATTCACATTAATTCGATGTATGTCATAACTTTTAGAATTCCTAATTAATGTATTTTTGACAACAAATGATCATCATCTCATTTTACGCCATTCTTAATGCCTTGTAATGTTATTAAGCTTTTTTACCATTGTCTTTATATGTCTAATACATTGCAAAAATGTGGGGGACAAAAACAAAACATTGTGTGTACAATCACTGTAACTTTGGCTAGTGAGGTAAATATAATCAGTCAAGTAAATGATGCAATATCCCTAGACAGGACGTATATGCTGCTGCCCATATCGTCCCAAAGTAAGGTCAGTCTAAGTTTGGAACACCCTGCGGCAGTCTGGACATTGTGGGCTTGTGTCTGGGGACTTTTTTTAATTATTTATTTTTTCATGTACTCATCATCCCCTACAGAGCTGAGGAATAGGAGAAGCATAAACTAATGTCCTGCTAAAGTTTCACAAAAGTCATTAACTGCAAACACCATATTGGATGCCCCTGACCCTGTTCACCTCTTGTCCCCCCATTGGATCACTTTTGCTAGGTGCCTTCTCTTCCTTCAAAACACAGTAAGCCTTGGGTGCCCATGATCAACAATTCTCCTTCCTTTGACAATGTTTGGTAGATATAAAAAAGACTCTTCAGTGTCTGCTGTTTAGGAGATTCTCTGACCAAAACTTTATGACCAACACAATTTAGACCACTCTTCAAAAGGTTTCACTGCAACCAGATAATGAAATGTTGTTCATTGCACTTGTTAGTGGTGTTTATCTTTAGCTTTGGCATTTGTATATGTGCTGGTTTGTGACATCACATCATCAATGACTTTGAAGCTCAGTTTTCATTTATGGAATTCATGGACAAATTTTAGCCTTAAGGAGTCACTGATGACACATCATAAAAGGTTCAGGATGAGAAATGTGAAAACTAAATTTCACTGAGATTTGCCTGTTATTTCTGTCAAAAGTATAGGCTTTGTGTTCCATGTTACTTTTATTTTATGTAGATCGACAAAGTAGAAACAGACATATCATAATAGAAATGTGATTATAAACAATTATGTTCATACATTAGTAAAAATGTGTAAAAATTGTGTGTAATAAGTACTGCATTTATTTTATTACTTTTATCATTTTTGTCTTAAAATGAAAGAGAACAGTAAACTTGCTGGAAGAAAGACAGAGGGGACTAAGAGATAACAGGAAAAAAAGAAGATACCAAATGTGGACATGGTAAACGTTGTTAAATCAGAAGTATAGAGAAACGAGCAAAATAATTCAAGACTCCTTCAAGGCCTGGGGTGAATAATTTTGCCATATAAAGTCTTTTTTTAGTCATTGTAGTCAATGCCTTTGATCTAAAAGTGATGGATATGTTGAAAAAGTGTAAATTTGCATACAGTAACTGTATCTGAGGCACTGGGTGCTATCCCTCATGTCTCAGTGATTGTATCCACAAACAAGGGCTCTACATTTGTTGAAGCACAAACTGGTGCTGTGTGTTTTCTTGCCTTAGTTGAGCATTAGCAACAGAAACATAGTTTGTTTGATAACTGCCTGGCGTAATTAACACTAAATATGTCGTTTAGTAAGTGCGAGTGAGTGTGCGGGGCATATGTATGAGTGTGTGTTTCCTTCTTATCCCTCTCTTGGCATACTGTTACATGGTTTTGAGAAACAAGGGAGGAAGTAATTGACTGATCCGATAAACCTAGAAAGTGGTAAATAAAATGAAATTTAAAAAAAATCATAGCAGCCTGTTAATTGTTTTAATTTGCCGTTCTATTAAGCCACATGTCATTTTAATTAACTGGTTTCTCTGCAGCCAACAGATGGCTTACTCGCAAGCAACTGTTTTTCCTCCAAACTCCAAACGAGGATTTACGTTTCGGTTAACTAAACTAAACAGCAATGAAGGCAGCAAAGGACATGTTTTTGTGTGTAATGCATGCCCAGTCGTGAGGAGAAATTTGCATCGTTATTGGCCGCACCCAGGCTTTCATTTCTAAAGCAGGCTTTGCTAGTTTGTTACCATATGCTTCTCTCTTGTAGAGTAGGTGCAGAGATGCTAATTGAAGGAAAACGGTGCTTTAAACTCCCCAGTGTGAGCACTGCAGAGAGAGAAAGAGAGCTCTGGTGTTAGCAAAAGTGGAAAAACCAACAAGAAACTGTTAGCATGTTTTGAAAAACCAGCAAGAATCTGAGTTGAGTGAGTGTTATAGTTAGCATTAGTGGAAAAAACAGCCAGAAACTGTAGTGAGTTAGTACTATTGCTAGGGCGAGGGGGGGGGGGGGGGTGACCAAGTGCAAAACAGTGTTGAGTTAGTACTAGTGTTAGCTTAAAGAAAATGTACAAACAAATGAATAAATAAATAAATCCTAGTGTTAGCATGAATGCAAACAACAGCCAGAAAGTGTGTTGATGTAGCACTAGTTGACTTAGCATGAGTGGAAAATGCCACAATAATATTAGCATAAGTGTAAATACAACCAAGAAACAAGCTTCAATTAGCAGTAGTGTTAGCATGAGTGGAAACTGTTGAGTTAGTGTTAGTGCTAGTGTTAGTTTTAAGAATATGGAGGAAATACAAGGATTTTATCTCGCCTGTATAAATACAGAGTAGTTATCTAAGACCAAATTACCCAATTTAAAGCTTATATTGGGTAGAATTTACATTCTCTGTGAATGAGCAGTGATTAGCTGTGATTATCAGTGATTAACTGGTTAGGTTTGAGATGATGCTGCTAATTTAAACTCTCATATTAATCTCACATAATTTATGGAATAATAAGAGGAGCCTGAGGGGCAAATTTTACAGACCATTTCCTTTATTCAATTTCCAGCCCAAACAGCCTTGAAGGTATGAATTTTGTTGTCAAAAAATATGACACCTGCCGAAAATTACATAGAAGATTCCAACACTAAATATAACATCAAATCCTTCCATATTTAATTAATCTGCCCTTTATTTTTATATCTCTTTACTTATACTCCTCTGTTCAATCTTTAAACAACCTGTTGAAGCAGCATCCAAAAAAAACTGTTTTCAAAGCAGTCACAGATAATACGCTTCCCTTCAGTGAGACAATATAGCATTCACACAAGCAACTACCCACACACACCTCAGCTTTACAGACCACTTATTATATCTGTGTTTTCACAAAGCAGATTTAGTTAATTTCCAGGTCCTGGTCCAAAGTAAATCTTGCCAACGCAACAGTGGCCCTCAGAGTCTTAGGAAGAAACCTTAAGATGAACAAAGTCTCAAAACTGAACCAGTTCTCCTCAACTTTAGAGCAGAACAAATAAGGAATGTGTATGGAGATGTATGGAAGGAATCTAGAGCTCTAATGAGTGTATAACACCATGTTCTGAGTGTGTTAAAATCAGTGAGAGCCCAGTCTCTTCAGACAGTTCATTAGTTTACTTCATGGAATAGACTTAAGCGTAGATAGCTGAGCTGTTGCCTGCTACAATTTTGAGTACCTCTTTAGAATAAGACTACAATTATATAGCCTTATAAGTGGATTAAACATCAGTTATATCACATGGATAGAAAGGGCATCTGTGGCCTGTTATTTGCCAAATAGTGAACCCACATGCATCTACACTGTTAAACCTCAGATCTTGCCAGTTACTGGCCATACTTTGTTTTCCCCATCAATCAGCATTACACCTGTTGGCTTCATCACATATTTGATGATAAGTCTAAACATTTAATAAACTAACAACTAACAGAGTGTCTTTTTATACATTTGTGATACTGTTGTGTTTACCTTAACATTGTCAGGTCTTTCTTTCCCGTCATTTTTTTCAGTAATTTCTCTGACACATCCACTACTAGACAAATAAGGAGGTCACTGTTGTTAAGTTCAATCTCTCTGTTAAAAAAAAAAAAATACTAATGAATTTTAAGATATTTACAACCTGATTAATAAGCATGTAATATATAGGTTTTAAAAACATTTATAAACCTTTCTAACTGTAGTCTTTTTTTAACGTGATACACCTTTTGTTCTTTACATGTTATCACAGATGCATAGCAATATCAGACTTTGTCTGTGCAGCATACTACTCCACAAAACTAAATATCACTTTCAGCTCTTTATACATTTCCACCCAGCATATGTACTCAAATTTTATTCCACCCTGTTCCAGCTTTTCCACCTGAAAACACAACGAAATGCCAAATGATGCAACCACACTGAACACTTCCATGACATGGACAAACCTTAGCAACTTGCTGGAATAACAAAAAAGCCTTCCACTACCAAGCTTCTCCAGAGAGCGTCATGATGACTCGAAGTGGCCCGTGTACTTCACATACAATGAAGAATCATTGTTATGGTTTAATAAGCGGCAGTGTGCTGGGATTGGGAACTCTGTATTGTGTGAATCGAATAATGGCCTTCCTTCAATGTCAGCTGTAGACAGTACGGCCCACCAGGGAGTGATAACCGCACACTTATTACACACTTATTACACACTAAAGAGACAGAGACAGGCAGATCTGGAATAAAAATGGGTCATTTCCCACAATCCCACCCCCCAAGTTGGTCTATGTGTAATGAGCTGTCTTTCGAGGACTGTGATTGGATTGTAGGGGTTGAATAATTTACTGCTGAGTGCAAATGTGTCAGTATTAGAGAGAGAGAGAGAGAGAGAGAGAGAGAGAGAGAGAGAGAGAGAGAGTGAGTGAGAGAGAGACAGAGAGAGAGAGAGAGAGAGGGAGAGACAGACAGAAAGACAGAGAGAGAGACAGAGAGAGACAGACAGAAATACAGAGAGAGAGAGAGAGAGAGAGAGAGAGAGAGAGAGAGACAGCGAGTATGCAAGCTGTTCAATGTCATGAAGTTCTAAGTGCCAGTAACGGTTATATTGTGGTGGTAATAAAAGTATATTTACATCATTATAGGCTTTTTGTTTTTTGTATACAGGTACAGAATATGATAAATATATAAAACAAGTGTTTTCTCATGTTATTACAGATGTGTAACTTGTAATTTGCTGCACAATTAAATGCCAAAAATATAAATAATTTATTCTTAACAGGTACATTATTGGTCACTAAAGGTACAAACAGTGCGTGTACCTTTAATGTACCTTTAAAGGTATAACAGTGGTTTTAAAGTCCAGTTGTACTCCCTAAAGGTACATTATATTCTCTTCTCCAGTAGAAGAAGTGATATCTGTAATCTTCCATTAAAGAACAGCGTAAAAATAAAAACATAATATAAGTCCTGGAGATAGAATAAGGTACAATTATGTTCCCTAACTAAAGTGTACCACCACAGTGACAGCAAAAGGTACTACCACAGTGACAGTTTTACTGAGTGTATACATTACAGTAATTATACTGTTATTCTAAGTGTAATTATAATGTGTAACTCACAGCTAATAGGGACAGGTTATAAGCTTATTTTTTCTTTTATTCCCATTATCTTGCCCTGTGACTATGACTCACTCTCTTGTCTCTCTCTCTCTCTCTCTGTCTCTCTCTCTCTCTCTCTCCCTCTCTCTCTCTCTCTCTCTCTCTCTCTCTCTCAGCATGTAACTGCAGTGGGCGAGCAGATGAGTGCATGTTTGACATAGAGCAATACCGCAGCACAGGCAGTGGGGGGCGCTGTGTGGGCTGCAGGGACAACACAGCAGGGGCACACTGTGAACACTGCAGAGAAAACTTCTACAGAACCTCACCTCATCTGCCTTGCTACAACTGCAGCTGCAACAGTATGGGTAAGATGTCCTCGCTACACCTTCATAATGTCCCCATAATGTGGAAATCTCATAGGGGTGGTAGCTGAAATGAGCTCTAAACTGAAGTGTTTGTTTCCATTTTTACTTAATTTTACGTCTTTATTGTTCTGTCCATAAGTGAAAGCCTGGCTCCAACAGTCACAGTTGATTTTTAAAGACATTAACTAGGGATGCTCTAAAGGAATTCACTTCTACACATGCAGCGGGTGGAAGCTTTATTGTATCTCTAAACATCTAATAAGTCAATAGAGGGCAAAAGTTAGAATCTTTCATCACTGTTTCATCTGTTATTAAGTGTGCAGTTAAAGAGACCAAGCTGTTCATTTTCTTGTTTTCCAAAGGTTTGTGTGAGACAAGAAACAATAAGAGAGTAGAACACAGCACACTGGGTCTATAAAAGATGCTGTGTTTTCTGAAAGCAATTATTAGGAAAATATAACATGACAAAAATGTAGAGAATTTCATTAATTCGTTCATTCATTGTCTGTAACCACTTATCCAGTTCAGGGTCGCAGTGGGTCCGGAGCCTACCTGGAAACACTGGGCACCAGTCCTTCACAGGGCAACACACACTCACACATTCACTCACGCCTATGGACACTTTTGAGTCGCCAACCTGGAGGAAACCCATGCGAAAAAGTGGAAAACACACCAAACTCCTCACAGACAGTCATGTGGAGTGGGACTTGAACCCCCAACCCCAGATCCCTGGAGCTGTGTGACTGTGACACTATGCTGCACCACCGTGCCGCCCTATGTAGAGAATTTACATAATAATAATAATCCGAAGAGACTTTAAACATGAATATGTAATGAAAATTAAATGAATGAATCTGTGTGCTTTTCCATGGTACTGTCAATTTAATGCATTGCAAAATTTCTTACATGCATCGGGCTGTTCTCAAGGTGAATGTATACATTTTTGACTAAAATACCATCCTGAGGATTTGTGTAATGTGTACAGACTATAATTGGCACTCGTATATTGTGTATTAAATATATTGGTGAATGTTCACCTGAACTTTTGGCAACCCAGCATATTAAAAATAAATAAATAAAAAAATAAATTTATTGTAGTGTCACAGTCACACAGCTCCAGGGACCTTGAGGTTGTGGGTTCGATCACCGCTCCGGGTGACTGTCTGTGAGGAGTTGGTGTGTTCTCCCCATGTCCGCGTGGGTTTCCTCCGGGTGCTCCAGTTTCCTCCACAGGTAGGTGGATTGGCGACTCAAAAGTGTCCGTAGGTGTGAGTGAATGTGTGTCTGTGTTGCCCTGTGAAGGACTGGCACCCCCTCCAGAGTGTATTCCCACCTTGCGCCCAATGATTCCAGGTAGGCTCTGGACCCACCGCGACCCTGAATTGGATAAGCGGTTACAGATAATGAATGAATGAATGAATGAATGAATGAATAAAATATCACCCCAATTTAACCTAACCATAAACTTAATCCTAACCCTAACCTTCCATAATTATAAGCTCAAAAGTGTTAGAAACAGCAATGTTTTGTGTTTGTTTGAGCCAGACACTAAAAGCTAATGCTCAAGTGAACTGTAATCCATAACTGGAGATCTAACGCTAAACATTAACCTAACTCTAAGCTCCAAAAGGCTATAAACAGTCAGGTTTGTGTTTGTGGAACAATAGTATTAACCGTGTACAGCATTGATTCTAGTGAACCGGTTCCTCCAGTGGATATGACCTCACTTACTGAGTGTAAAGTAACAACGAATTATAACCAACCATAAAGATGGGAATGTTAGGAATATCTACAACGCTGTTTTTAGTCGTACATGCATTTACGTTTGAAGATGTTGAATAAATAGTTAGAATATTAAACTAAACTCCAAAGGGTTCTTAGGGTTAATGTCTCTTTCTGAAAAACAAGCAATCCCCACAGAGTTGAAGGAAATCCATCTGAAATCTACAGCACGCCACACACAACCCTGTTCCATTCCATCAATATTTTACAAATTAGAAAGTGTTCTTTCATAATTGCTGTCTGATCCCTGTCCACCAGACCCACGTTTTTATTTTCCAAGCGTTCCAACCAGTCTCTTATGAGACTGCACCTTTTTAGATGTGGAAGGGGGAAAAAAAGAAAGCAATTAAAGGAAATCTCAGCTTACAGGCTGCAGGCGGTCGGAATAAAATGAAGCTGGAAAAAAAGGGCATTGAATATGTGAATATTCATTCCGCAGTGTGTCACAGATGCAATCGGAGTCATGCAGGAGCTCATTAAGAAGCAGGAGACAGTCAGAGGAATTGAGAAGGCTCTATCTATCTCTCTGTTTCTTTCTATCTCTCGCCATCTCTCTTTATCTCTCGATCTTTCTCTATCCAGGGTCGGTGAGCCTGCAGTGTGATGTGGACGGTGCGTGTGTGTGCAGGGCGAGTGTGATGGGGCTAAAGTGTGACGTCTGCAAAGCCGGATTCCACTCCCTCGGCCCAGGGGGCTGCAGGTAACAAGCAAGAGAAAGTGAGTGAGTGAGCGAGAGAGAGAGAGAGAGAGAGAGAGAGAGAGAGAGAGAGAGAGAGAGAGAGAGAGACAGAAAGACAGAGAGAGAGAGAGAGAGAGAGAGAGAGAGCTGTACTAGGGCATTACTTTTAGTCAGTGGTCTAGCTTTATTTTTGTGTATAATTACAGTGTAGTTACACAATAATAATACATTTTATAACAATGTAACTACTGGAGAAAAGGAAAAAGGTGAAAATGAGTGGAATATAAAAGATATATAAAGAACAGAACAACTTAAGTAAGTCAAGCATAATATATATGAATCTTTTAAATTAATTAATGATTATTGTATGATATAGTAATTTATTTTAATCCTGTATTTACTGTCGGGGTGGGGGCTTAGGAGGGGACCTTCGGTTCCCTGGTGTACTGTAAGGATTTTAAAGAGGAAGCCAGCATTATATCCATTAAAACTACCATTACATCAAAGGCTCAATGTGCTTGAAGGAGAAAACTAATTATCAGTTCTGGCTGTGTCATTGAGAACACTCAGAAATCTTGATACATCTATGTCTCCCATACATTCTCTATAATTGTGGTGGGGTGTAAAGGGTTAATGAATGTTTCTGGATGCTCAATAACCATCAAACCCAGGGACCCAGTTTCATGGATGTGTGTGGCAGAGACACCACCATAACACTCACCCAGTTATACTAATGACTTATCTGGGCATGTGCACAGAGAGGGGGGCCTGAGCCTCTGGCCCCTTGCCCAGGGAACAGATCCTGAGGTTCGGCTAAGGTTACGCTAGCGTCATCACTCCTGAGGACCACCCTCTAGAGCAGTACTGACCACCTGAGCAGATTGAACCTCAGTAAATCTGACCTCTCACACACGAACATGCCTCATCCACTGTGCACAAAACACACGAGCCTACGGGTGGTCCAAAAAGGGAGGTGTGCTTAATTGGCAACAATTTACATATATAAGGGTTGTCAATTAATCATTAATTATATGGTAATAAATAATTAATCATTGATAGTTAATTACCAATATACAGTTTCCAGTTTAACCATTACTTAGAAATCAGGAATAGCACATCAGTACATGTGAGTTATCACTTTGCTATATTTAATGAGTAAATATATGTTTAAATTAATTAATAATTACATCATTAATAGAATTAAATAATAAACTAACCATTAATATCACATTCTATTACAAAGTTCTCCTTATTTGATCCATAACTAAGTAAGAGGTAATGTTCATTGAACAGTAAATTGTGTATAATTTTAGAATGAATAAAACATTATTTATTAACATATAATGAATGATTAATTGACTCCCTTTGTTTCAAAGTGTCACGGTTTAATTGACTGCACTATAGAGTTTTAGTATTCTTTAAGCCTTCAGGAGCTGAACTGGGGTCTTAGTATTTTTCCAGCAATGTTGAGCTTAATTTCCAATTCTGCTGTCAATGGTGATGATATATATAAAATAGCAACAATACTATAATAGGACAAATCTAAAACAATACTTTTCTCTCGCTCACACACTTTCTCTCTTACTATCTCTCTCTCTCTCTCTGTCTCTCTCTCTCTCCTCTCTCTTACTCTCTCCTCTCTCTCTCTCTCTGTCTCTCTCTCTCCCTCCTCTCTTACTCTCTCTCTCTCTGTCTCTCTCTCTCTCTCTCTCTCTCTGTCTCTCTCTCTGTCTCTCTCTCTCCCTCTCTCTTACTCTCTCTCTCTCTGCACTCTCTCTCTCTCTCTCTCCTCTCTCTCCTCTCTCTTACTCTCTCTCTCTCTCCCCTCTCTCTTACTCTCTCTCTCTCTCTCTCTCTCTCTCTCTCTCTCTCTCTCTCTCTCTCTCTCTCTCTCTCTCTCCCTTGTGGCCTGTTTTCATAAGTGTGCATCTGTGTGTGTGTGTGAGTGGTTTTTTTTTTCTTCACTTAGAGAATCAGCAGAAATTATCACTTGACCAAACTTTTTGCCTCGATTTGCTATAATTCAATTATCACATGCTTCTTCAGTCTCTCTCTCTCTTTCTTTATCCTCTTTCTGTCTCTCTGTCTCTCTCTCTCTCTCTTTCCTCTTTCTCTCTCTCTCTCTCTCTCTCTCTCTCTCTCTCTCTCTCTCTCTCTCTCTCTTTCTCTCTCTCTCTCTCTCCCTTCAATTTTGGCCTGTTCTGTTTCGCTCCACTGAAGCAACTAATTCACACCACAACACACTGACTCACACAGGCCACGGGAGAGAGAACGTGTGTGTGTGTTTGTTTGATTTGTTTCGATGTTTTAGGTTTAATCCCATATTTTTTTCCACATCGTGTTGTTTTTGTATTATTTTGGGGGCGGGTGTGTGTATGTCAGAGTAGCTCTCACTGGTGCACAAGCAAACACACACACACACACACAAGTATACGATTCATAAGGCTATGGGCACATACATATAACATAAATATACATTGCTAGTTTAACGAGCAGAACCTAGACCACACAAATAAACATAGATTGTGATAATGAGATAATAGGTTTATTAATACATTAATGTCTGTATTTCATTTACATAGGACAGAAATGGTAAACGCAGAACCCTGCTATTGGTGTTGTTACTGTTTTTCTCAATTGCCAAGACACATTTCCTGAAACCATGCATCCATTTCTCCAAACTGTAAACACAAAACCCAATTCACACACTAAATTCACAAAACCTCTGACTCTTCCTGCAAAACAAAACTATTGCCTCAAAACAGTAAAACTGCAAGAGATTTGCCCTGGTTTAGAGTTGCTGGTCACAAACTTTCCAACACCATGAAGAGAAGAACTCCTCTGTTGGGTTGAGGAAAAGGGAGTATGGTGGAAGAAAAACATTTAGGAAATCTTGGTTGATATTGAACCAGTGTCTGACCTGGATGGGACGGTGAAAACTCACATTGTCCCACACAGTGACATGGACAGGATGTCCTGACTGTTCATGTTCCTGCTGCTCACACCCTAACACAATATCTCAAAGATCACTCATAAATGCCAGGAGAGTTGAGTGTTGTATGCCCCCGATGTGGGATGATGGTGTTGAACCCCATGATTGCTGATGGAAGCACATAACATAACATTGCCACCACGCTGGCCAGGGACTGCAACAATTGCTCATTGGTCAATCATGTTCCTGCCTCTCCTCCTTCTTTTGGCGAGATTGAACCCATGTTCTTCCATGTAAATATATTCATGTGGACGGTCTGAGGAATCCAGTTGAAACATTCTCTGCTGTATTTCACACAGTATAATCACACTTGTCTTTGAGGGACCATGTCAACAATGAGGGTCTCTTGGTGTGGGTTCATCATAGACGTCCTCCCCTGTGATGTGGCAGTCTTGCGATTCTACAAAAGAACATGCCGTTACAAAATATTACATGCAGCACTAAGCCTACAAATGTTTTAGGAAAATCATGTAATGAAAAACCATTTTACAGATCTGTACTGAGTCATACTGTAAACATATAAAGCAATTACCTTTCCTCCTCTCTGAATGTTCGGACTATGGTGGACACTGTGAATCTACTCAGGTTGGGCTGAATTTAAAGTCCTGCTTCCCTCATAGTCAATCCACGGACAAGAACATGGTCAATGATGGTTGCCCGTATTTCATCTGAGATTATCATTCTTCGTCTTGTCCCTCCTCTTCTTCCACCTCTTCCCCTTACTCTGCCTCTCTGTTTCTATCCAAAGTGAAACCTCTACGACCGGGACCCTTGTACTGGCTTATATTGGTTTCTTCACATCATTTGTCACATGTGTGATCAGTTTAGAGAGGCTGTGTTTACGTTGTGACACCAGTACTTTATTTGAGTTTCACTTTTGCTACCTGTGCTTACCATTATGCAGCCCACGTGCATCACAGTGCAAAATGTGTTTTAGTGGGTGAAAATATGTTTGCAAATTGTGTCTTAATAGGTGAAAAGTGCTTAAGGTTCTGACAAATGGGTGACAATTTCAATAAATGGGTTTAGGACACTGAGAATGTGATTCAGAAACAGAGTTTTGTGTTTTAGCAACTGAGAGAAACTGTAATAAAACGTCCAATGGTTATAGCTACGAACAATAGCTTGTAAACTATTTTTGATTCATTCATTATCTGTAACCGCTTATCCAATTCATGGTCGCGGTGGGTCCTACCTGGAATCATTGGGTGCAAGGTGGGAATACACCCTGGAGGGGGCACCAGTCCTTCACAGGGCAACACAAACACACACATACATTCACTCACACCTACGGACACTTTCGAGTCGCCAATCCACCTACCAACGTGTTTTTGGACTGTGGGAGGAAACCGGAGCACCCGGAGGAAACCCACGCGGACACGGGGAGAACACACCAACTCCTCACAGACAGTCACCCGGAGCGGGAATCGAACCCACAACCTCCAGGTCCCTGGAGCTGTGTGACTGCGACACTACCTGCTGCACCACCGTGCCGCCCTTAAAGTATTTTTGCTATTTTTAAATAAAATGACTACAGTATTGCAGTGTGTGTGTAAGAAATTATATCTGGATGTCTCTGTCTCTCTCTCTCTCTCTCTCTCTCTCTCTCTTATATATATATATATAAAGTGAAACATATTTGTTCCATTTTGTATGTGTGTTCTGATAAGTGTGTATTTCTTGTGTTTTGGTAATATATCTTTCTATTTGTTCACTTATTTTGTGTGTGTGTGTGTGTGTGTGTGTGTGTGTGTGTGTGTTGTATGTGTGTTGCAGGGCTTGTGATTGTGATGAAAGGGGCAGTGTGGGTGTGTGTTCTGCTGAAGATGGAAGCTGCCACTGCAAACCCAATGTGGAAGGATACTCTTGTGACAGGCAGGTGGCACACATGCACACACACACACACACGAACACATGCACACACACAAACACCTCTTACTAAAATGGATTTACACCATGCTAACAGACTGTAAAAATGTGTGTGTGTGTGTGTGTGTGTGTGTGTGTGTGTTTGTGTGTATTTAGATGCAAGCCTGGCTCATTCAACCTTCAGCCAGACAATCCAGACGGCTGTCAGACTTGCTTCTGCTTTGGCCACTCCCTCGCTTGCTCATCCTCCAGTCACCACGCAGCCTTCAACATTACCTCAGACTTTTCTGAGGGTAACTGACCAATCCACTTTAACTCCAGATCAATTTCAAGAGTACTGTACCAACCAGTCATCCCAATAGGAGCCCCTCAGTCCATTCCATACAGGAGCACTTGGTAGTTCTACAATTACAGACTGTCATCCATCCATTGCTCTGCATACTTTGTTTGCCACATTTCATCCTGTTCTTTAAAGATTAGGAGCCCTATAAGACCACCACTGTGTCTGATCCACTCAAACCAGCTAACACACCACAACCAGTGTCACAAGTATCCACAGCTCAAATCATACCTCCTCTGGGGGGTCCTGTGGTGGTCTCGTGGGGAAGTGGACCATTAACCTACAGAGTGAAAAGAGGTAAACAATTCATGCAATGCAGTAGATGGACTGTATGTAACTGTAGATCTACAAAATGCTACAGTATGGTCTGTAGAGCTGAGACAGCATCCAGTGTATGGCTGCAACTGCCTCAGCTTGTTCTTTAGGGTGGTCTCTAACATATGCACAGCACTACTTATAGTCTTTAAATAATACAATATAATAAATAAAACAGGCAATAAATTACAGAATCTTATTCAGACTGAGACATGCTTTCTTACTTCTACTTTACTCAACACTGTCCTCCGGCTTAGCCCTAAGTCTAATCTTAATCCTAGTTTATTATGAATGACCTTGATAAATGTGTTTCACTGTAGTATATGGATTTGGTTGGAGGACGTCTGACTGCATTCTGCATTGTGACAGCATTATAAATAATAGCTTTTACAAGCTTTCATAATGAGACAGTAATATGCAGACAGTTCCTCTACCATCTTTCAAATATCCTTGTGTGTGTGTGTGTGTGTGTGTGTGTGTGTGTGTGTGTGTGTGTAAGACGCCAATGGATGGGTGGGTGAGTTCTCAGGAAATCAAGAGACCCACCTGCTGTGGAAAGAAGGTGAAGTATACCTACTGCCTTACAGCATGCAAGACGCTGGATACTACAAAGCACCAGGTTGGTTTAAAAAAACAGACCAACACATATGGATAATTTCACACACTCACCCTGTCACTCACAGACGTGGATAATTTCACACACTCACCCTGTCACTCACACACGTGGATCATATCACACACTCACCCTGTCACTCACACACGTGGATAATTTCACACACTCACGCTGTCACTCACACACGTGGAAAATTTCACACACTCACCCTGTCACTCACACACGTGGATAATTTCACACACTCACCCTGTCACTCACACACGTGGATAATTTCACACGCTCACCCTGTCACTCACAGACGTGGATAATTTCACACACTCACCCTGTCACTCACACATGTGGATAATTTCACACACTCACCCTGTCACTCACACACATGGATAATTTCACACACTCACCCTATCACTCACAGAGGTGGATAATTTCACACACTCACCCTGTCACTCACACACGTGGATAATTTCACACACTCACCCTGTCACTCACACACATGGATAATTTCACACACTCACCCTGTCACTCACACATGTGGATCATTTCACACACTCACCCTGTCACTCACACACGTGGATAATTTCACACACCCACCCTGTCAATCACACACGTGGATAATTTCACACACTCACTCTGTCACTCACACACGTGGATAATTTCACACACTCACCCTGTCACTCACACACGTGGATAATTTCACACACTCACCCTATCAATCACAGACGTGGATAATTTCACACACTCACCCTGTCACTCACACACGTGGATAATTTCACACACTCACCCTATCAATCACAGACGTGGATAATTTCACACACTCACCCTGTCACTCACACACGTGGATAATTTCACACACTCACTCTGTCACTCACACACGTGGATAATTTCACACACTCACCCTGTCACTCACACACGTGGATAATTTCACACACTCACCCTATCAATCACAGACGTGGATAATTTCACACACTCACCCTGTCACTCACACACGTGGATAATTTCACACACTCACCCTGTCATTCACAAACTTGGATAATTTCACACACTCACCCTGTCACTCACACACGTGGATAATTTCACACACTCACACACACGTGGATAATTTCACACACCCACCCTGTCAATCACACACGTGGATAATTTCACACACTCACTCTGTCACTCACACACGTGGATAATTTCACACACTCACCCTGTCACTCACACACGTGGATAATTTCACACACTCACCCTATCAATCACAGACGTGGATAATTTCACACACTCACCCTGTCACTCACACACGTGGATAATTTCACACACTCACCCTATCAATCACAGACGTGGATAATTTCACACACTCACCCTGTCACTCACACACGTGGATAATTTCACACACTCACCCTGTCACTCACACACGTGGATAATTTCACACACTCACCCTGTCACTCACACACGTGGATAATTTCACACACTCACCCTATCAATCATAGACGTGGATAATTTCACACACTCACCCTGTCACTCACACACGTGGATAATTTCACACACTCACCCTGTCATTCACAGACTTGGATAATTTCACACACTCACCCTGTCACTCACACACGTGGATAATTTCACACACTCACACACGTGGATAATTTCACACACTCACCCTGTCACTCACACACGTGGATAATTTCACACACTCACCCTGTCACTCACAGACGTGGATCATTTCACACACTCACCCTGTCACTCACACACGTGGATCATATCACACACTCACCCTGTCACTCACACACGTGGATAATTTCACACACTCACCCTGTCACTCACACACGTGGAAAATTTCACACACTCACCCTGTCACTCACACACGTGGATAATTTCACACACTCACCCTGTCACTCACACACGTGGATAATTTCACACACTCACCCTATCAATCACAGACGTGGATAATTTTACACACTCACCCTGTCACTCACACACGTGGATAATTTCACACACTCACCCTGTCATTCACAAACTTGGATAATTTCACACACTCACCCTGTCACTCACACACGTGGATAATTTCACACACTCACACACACGTGGATAATTTCACACACCCACCCTGTCAATCACACACGTGGATAATTTCACACACTCACTCTGTCACTCACACACGTGGATAATTTCACACACTCACCCTGTCACTCACACACGTGGATAATTTCACACACTCACCCTATCAATCACAGACGTGGATAATTTCACACACTCACCCTGTCACTCACACACGTGGATAATTTCACACACTCACCCTATCAATCACAGACGTGGATAATTTCACACACTCACCCTGTCACTCACACACGTGGATAATTTCACACACTCACCCTGTCACTCACACACGTGGATAATTTCACACACTCACCCTGTCACTCACACACGTGGATAATTTCACACACTCACCCTATCAATCATAGACGTGGATAATTTCACACACTCACCCTGTCACTCACACACGTGGATAATTTCACACACTCACCCTGTCATTCACAGACTTGGATAATTTCACACACTCACCCTGTCACTCACACACGTGGATAATTTCACACACTCACACACGTGGATAATTTCACACACTCACCCTGTCACTCACACATGTGGATAATTTCACACACTCACCCTGTCACTCACAGACGTGGATCATTTCACACACTCACCCTGTCACTCACACACGTGGATCATATCACACACTCACCCTGTCACTCACACACGTGGATAATTTCACACACTCACCCTGTCACTCACACACGTGGAAAATTTCACACACTCACCCTGTCACTCACACACGTGGATAATTTCACACACTCACCCTGTCACTCACACACGTGGATAATTTCACACACTCACCCTATCAATCACAGACGTGGATAATTTTACACACTCACCCTGTCACTCACACACGTGGATAATTTCACACACTCACCCTGTCATTCACAGACGTGGATAATTTCACACACTCACACACGTGGATCATTTCACACACTCACCCTGTCACTCACACACATGGATCTTTTCACACACTCACCCTGTCACTCACACACGTGGATAATTTCACACACTCACCCTGTCACTCACACACGTGGATAATTTCACACACTCACCCTGTCACTCACACACGTGGAAAATTTCACACACTCACCCTGTCACTCACACACATGGATAATTTCACACACTCACCCTGTCACTCACAGACGTGGATAATTTCACACACTCACCTTGTCACTCACACACGTGGATAATTTCACACTCTTACCAAGTAACTGATGCACATGGATAATTACACACACCCACCCTGTCACTCACACCTGTGGATCATTACACACTCACCCTGTCACTCACACATGGATGGAGGAAAGAATGGAAGAAGGGATGGAACCTGAGTGTGTGAGTGAGTGAGAGAGATTTGCTTTGGCTTTGGAAGTGACCCTAGGTTTATGTGTAAACTTCTCTTCAGGTTTTCTATGACATTATACAGACTGAGTCCAGTAATAAAAACATATTCTAACAGACAGAGCAGACTTTTAAACAGAGGACTGTAAGCACAGAACTAAAACACTGACATCAATTTGTTCTAGAAATGAATCTGAAGCCAAAAAACATTAAGATATCACACTCAGTGGCTAATGCAGAATCTCTGCCCTCTGTAGGAAGTGGACACCAGGGTTATGGAGGAGAAGAAACTTGGCCAGTCTGACAGGACACCGTTAATAGCATAATTTAGCATTACTGAGAGACACTTAGCCGAAACATCTCAGGCTCATCACAGTGTGAGGAATCCTGTTACTGCACGTCTTTAGGACTTCCAGTCCAAATATGATCAAAGGCCACTCTAAAACACACACACACACAAAATCTCCTCTATGCTAAACGTCCTTTAATACCAGCGTTAATGCTAAACTTTAAAGGAACACTAGGTCATATTTTTACCTTTAAAATTACAGCTTCAAAATCACAGGAAGGCTTCACCGAACTGTAATAGGGAGATTAAAACCTCTTTTGTTCCTCCTCTGGGCACAGCACAGCAGAAACAGCGCTATGCAGCTGTTGAAGGAGGGTAGGAAACCTGCATCCGCATTAATGAAGCTGCATTAAAGTAGCTGTGTTTACTCAGACTCCAGATCTAGCATGGGTAGCAACAAATTTCTTAACTTTGGACTTAATGACCACCCTCTGAGCGTCTGCTTTTTTTTATGTATAATTTTTACTTTGAGAAGCCCCGCCTCTCTCTACTGTAGTGGCTTAGTGGCTTATTAATTTCTGGGATTATAGGATTGTTGTGGCCACCGTTCACGCACTTATGATTTTCAATTACGGGATTGAATTGTGTCCAGTGTTTGCTTATTTCCAGTTCGGACTGGATGTAAATCTGACTAGACTCACCAACCAATTTCTCTCTCTGAACTGCAGAATGAGGCGCGGTGGAAAGTCAGAAGAATTCCATAGAAGACCATTAAAAATTATAATTTTATAATATAATTATAAAACTTATAATTATAGCTTCAAAATCTTTGTGATGCTTCACTGACCTGTAATAGGGAGAACTGTACTTCTGCTGCTGCTACTCTGTTCACTGCACTGTGTAACTTTGGGCGGAGGGAAGGGATAAGGTACTACTACTGCAATATTGATATTCCAGCAAAGCTGTTACTGCAACAAAAAAGGGAACAGACTCCATGTTAATGTCCTTGCTTTCAGGTAATGGACACACGTGACCAGAGACCTTTGGAGACATTTGTTCCCTCAGAGTTAAGGTCTAATCCAGCGTTTATACATCTCCAGTGGGAACTGAGTGTAGCGTATGATCCACCGTCCACCCACTGTTTAATGAATCGCGAGTTTTTGGACACACTGCGGTGTAATCTCTCCAGAGCGCTGTCTCCTTGTACTATTTAGAGCAGAAGTATGGGATTTTGGACACAGCTTCTGAGAGCCTCAGTCGCCTCTTTGCGCTGCTTTGCAGCACTTTGTGGCAGTTTGTGCTTATCGGCATGGCGCAGGGGCTTGTTTGTGTTGTGCTGGACGCCTCATGGTTTTGTTTAAAAAAAAAAAAAGAAGCAAGATCTATTGCTCCTTCGCTGCTTTTAACCATCTCATTTTCTCTCCTCCCCCTGCTCCCTCTTTTCTCACATGTCTCTTTCCTCGCCTCTGCCGGGCTCGCTTTAAAGATTAGACCGCAGCTGCCCTGACAGCATGGGACTTTTATCCAATTTCATGTTTTTTCTTTATTTGCATATATATATATATATATATATATATATATATATATTTTTTTTTTTTTTTTTTTTTCCCTTACATTTTCTTTATGGTATTTTGTAATTTGCGTTCTATTTTTTCTCTCTTCTTCATTTTTTTTCTCCTTTCTCCAGCTGGTAATCCTCCCCACACGGCTTCGGTTTCTTCAGAGTGAGATAATACAAATAATACAAGGCGGGAGAGAGAGAGAGAGAGAGAGAGAGAGAGAGAGAGAGAGAGAGAGAGAGAGAGAGAGAGAGAGAGAGATGGCAGCAAGTAAAGAGGGCAAATACGCTTTCCTTCTGATACTCACTAATCTATTTGTCACTTATTTTGGTCAAGTTCCCAGGATAGAAGAAGCCTTGCTTATTGAAAACTTCAGATGTGTTTGTGTGTGTGTGAGAGAGAGAGAGATAGAGAGAGAGAGAGAAAGAGAGAGAGAGAAACAGACAGAGAGAGTGTGCCTCATTTAATAATGCCCCCTCAATATATTTAATAGTTTTCTATTGGCTGGGTAAAGAATCAGTTGTAATTGTGTGTGTGTGTGTGTGTGTGTGTGTGTGTGTGTGTGTGTCTGGAATAGAGTAGCAGATGTTTCCTCACTTGAAAAGCACTTTTGCTTGGACGCTGCCTTGGGCTTTTGACAACAACGAGGCTGCCATGTCAGTAGTGGGGCAACAGGCAGAGAGACACTACAGCACCAATGCCAAGAGTTTTGCTCATCCAATTTGTGTGTGTGTGTGTGTGTGTGTGTGTGTGTGTGTGTGTGTGTGTTTGTGTGTGTGTGTGTGTTTGTGTGTGTGTGTGTGTGTGTCCATGTCCCTAGAGGACTATGTAGCTCCATGGTGACAAAAGAGAGTGGAACATTTATCACAGCTTTGAGCAGAAAAAAGGCCATTGGACACATTCACACATGCACACACACACACACAAGTCACAGTCTGGCACAAAGTCAGTTCCACAGACAGAGGCAAAGAGCGAGTCAGGGGCAGAGACAGACAGTAGGAGACAAGAGGGATGAAAAGAGGAGAACATTGGACATGCACTCAGGTAGTTGTTTCTGGTCGCACCGTTTCTATGGAAACTCTGGCAATAAATCTCAGTAGCCAATCACAAGCCAAGCACAGATGTCATAGTCAGCAGGGAGAACACTAGCAAGGACATTGTAATTGCTAAAGTCTTCACAAAAGACAAAAGATCACACAAAATGTGCCTTGATACTTGACACTTTATATCTCTGGTGAAAAGAGTGTGCAAGCCTTTTTGCTCACTTCCGGTGTCTTTAGTTCAGATCTGATCTTACAGTCTTTGTAGTTCACGTCCATATGTGTAAACAAGTCACAAGGAAGCGAGTCTAAGCTGAATCATGAGTCAAAGGGAAGTGAGTCTGTGTTGAATCATGAGTCAGTCCAAGCTGAGTCAGTGATTACAGGGAAGCGAATCTAAGTTGAGTGATATGTCACAGGGAAACAAGTCCGGGCCGAGTCATGGGTCAGAGGGAAACAAGTCCGGGCTGAGTCATGGGTCAGAGGGAAACAAGTCCGGGCTGAGTCATGGGTCAGAGGGAAACAAGTCCGGGCTGAGTCATGGGTCAGAGGGAAACAAGTCCGGGCCGAGTCATGGGTCAGAGGGAAACAAGTCCGGGCTGAGTCATGGGTCAGAGGGAAACAAGTCCGGGCTGAGTCATGGATCAGAGGGAAACAAGTCCGGGCTGAGTCATGGGTCAGAAGGAAGCAAGTCCATATTGAGTAACAGATCACAGGGAAGTGAATACACTTTGAGTCACAATTCAGTGGGATGTGAATCTGCATTGCTAGCCAAACAAACCAATTTTCTAGATGTTTCAAGCAGAGATCTAAAGTATGCTGTGTTATCAGGGACAGCTGCAAACTGCAAAATTCAAGAACCACAGAGAAAGTCACAGTCCAGACAGTTCCCATCACTCAGCTGGGTGCCTTCATGTGTGCACATTTGCGCTAACTGTCGAGTTAGAGTTGACTGAATTGATTCTGGGAAAAACTTAAGGCCTAAATTGACTGCTAAGCTCGAGCGCAGTTCAACAAATGTCATCAGGCTTGGTCACCATGGTGACGGTCAGGCTGAGCGATGAGGAGAAGGTCAGCACCTCTGTACCACCGCGTTTAATCTTGAAGAGCGGGAAGTTGAAGAAAAGTACCAGAAGTCAAGGGCCTCTCTTACTCTTGCTAACTCTCTTATCTTTCAGCTGTGCTTTGTCCACTGTGCTGCTTTGTATTCTCTCTCTCTCTTTCCCCCCCGTCTCACCCTCTTGCCACATTTTTCTGCCATTAGACTGATGTTTATCCTTGCTAGCTCAGAGGACAAATGCTGTGCATATACCCCATAACCACATAGCCACTTTCTGCAGACCCACTGCTGCCCATTCCACTGGCACATTATTTTTAATGAATATTAACCCAAATATTTGTCCTTAGCTTGTAACAGAGTAGTGTAACAAAAAAAACTAACAAACGTGCACTTGTTTTAAAGAGATTGGATGTGTGGTAGTGTGTGTGTGTGTGTGTGCGCGTGTGTGTGTGTGTGTGTGTGTGTGTGTGTGTGAGCAGTGGTCTGGACATAAGGCACAATTTCAAAACAATATAACACACACATTACTTTATCAGCTTCAACTCCTATGGACGGTGTGCACCTAAACCTTCACACACAACAACAACATTCAGTTCCTGCAGAAACTGCGAGTGTTGCAATGTCTGCAAAACTTTAATATTATTCAGACATGGGATCTATGGTCCAGCAAAATTTGGGGCCCCTAGCTTTAAAACTGTAGGAGTAGATATTGTTGACTCTAATGTGGTGACTAAGGTATCTATATTATCATTGAGCATTAGTTTGTGTGTGTTAGAGTCTCTGTGTACTGTGTGCGTGCGAGTGACAGATGTGAATAATAGTAAAGTTAAGGTGTCAAACATTAAGTCATTTCCTATCACAAACACTATCATATCTGAACACGCATAAGACAGAAACTGTGTGCTAAATTTACTGGTTGTAGCTTAAAAGCTGATAGAGGGGTAATGGCTTCAATTTTGGGGAGAATCAAACAAGTCTCCTTTAAATGAATAGGAAAAGTGACCTAGCCATTTTTCTCATTATAAACAAATGCTCAAAAGTCAATATTTATCAAATTACTAACTAATAACATTATTACTGTAATGACACTTTGGTTATCCTGGTAGTGCGCCAACCAAATTTGACTGGTTCTTGGTTGGTTAAGACTTGACGAACACCCACAAATGTGGTAACTGATGAAAAAAAGAAAACACAAACTGTAGGCATGGCTTGCACACAAAAACTGTTAGTAGATAGCATATTAGCATCAGCATGTTAGCCTCAGCATATTAGCATTAGCATGTTTTTGTGTGTATTATTTGTTGTAACTCTGTGTTGCTATTTTTGGCCAGGTGTCCCTTGTAAAAGTGATCAGTGATCTCAATGGGACTATCCTGTTTAGTTTGAACACAAAATCATTTCAGAACAATTTAACAGTAGTAATTCAGATAGATGTGTAAAACAAAGCTATCCAAATTTTCAGTTACTTATGAAGCTTGTTGGAGAAACAACACTCAAAGAGAGATCATTTACATGAGGCTCCTAGACAACTGTTAGATATAGAACCAAGTGTCAGTTGCATGGTAAATGTGTACTTCAGATTGATGTACTCATAAAAACGAGCTGTAGAGGATTATACATATTCTTCCAAAATCAATACCTTACTTCTCTAATGCTCTTGTTGCTGAATTAAATCAGATCCTACAGGAGTGTTCTAATGCTCTTAAAAAAGTGACTTCTTCAAGGGTTCGTTATCAATGCCAGTGGTTCTATATAGAATCACAAGGGTTCTTTGCCTGATTTAATTGATTTAAATGTTGCATGGTTGCAGGTTCTTCAAATTAATAGAAATGTAGCCCTATAGGGTTTTTTTTTCTAGATGCCACCAAAAAGTGTTGTATTGTCAAAATATCCAGTTTGTAAAATAGAAGAAGAATACTTTTTTAAGAGTATTAGAACACTGCTGTATGATCTGATTTAATGCTCAGCAACAAGAGCATTAGAGAGGTAAGGTACTGATGTTGGAAGAATAATTCTGGATCAGCCTAGACTTGGAGTAATGAGGAACACTGTCAAATCTGAGTTGTCTTTCTCCGGCAGCAGACGAGGGTCTCCCGTGGTGGGCATTTGTCTTTCAAGTCAAAGTTCTGCACTTCTCCACAGGCACTAAAGTTTTGCACACGGCATCTCTGGGAGAGGTGGCGGGGAGTTAGACCTGAAGACAATGGGAACCCTGCGGGTATGCTCGCTGTCTCCCCAGCTTTTTGTCTCAGATGAGTCATTGCCTCATCTCTGCAGGTGGAGCAAGGGGGTGCGGAGTGGAAAAACACACCAGCACTTGGTGTTTAACAAGCCGGCGGGTTGTCTGAGGCGAGGACGTTTTGTAGTGGTTTGTCTCAGGCAGGTTACAGCAAACACATTTGGGGATTTGGTGCAGAGGCAAGTAGAGATAAATGAGAACCTCTCAGGGGCATGTGATGATCTGATTTGAGGGGCATATGATGATCTGATTTGTAGCTGGCAGGAACAGTAGGTAGTCTCAGTTACATGAGGACATCCCAATCTGGAAGGGGTTTAACTGAGTGATACAGTGAAGCTCATGGCTATAGTTGTGGAGAAGTTGGAATGAAATTAATCCCCACTCACCATACATTATTGGATATATAATTCACTAGAAGGCATCTATGCAGCTTACTGCAATTAAAATCAGGTTAGTCCATAATCATATGGAGTTATTCTGATAATAACAATCCAATCCATGATCCATTTATGGTGTTATTTTGGCAAGCTTTAAGAAGTTTCCAGGCCTTTGACAGCTGTTTCTGTCTATGTTTATATCACTCTCATAATATCTGGATATTTTAGCAGGAATAATGGGTGAATTCAAATGATTAATTATTTCTTTCATTTCCTATTCAACCTCCAATTGCAAACAGTGCCATATATTCATAGTTACATTAAAGAACCCACAGCTTCCTTTCAAAAATGCTGCTGACACAACAACTCTGAACATTTTAACTCGCTGGAGGAGAACGCAAACTGTCCAGATCTGTCACATAAGTTGTTAGATGCCCTTGCTAGTCAGCACCCTGAACAAAATGTTGGGGGAAAGAGGAGAGTAAGGCCTAATGTGCTCTCTAAGACTTCCAGCCTTGGACGGCTGAGATATCACTGTGGTTAGAAACAGTCATCACCTGATGATAGGTTCAACTGTGCACTAACTGGGAGGCCCGAGTGCAAGAGTCTGAAGCTTTTCTCTTTCTTCACTCCTCAGTTCTCTCAAGTTTTTAATACCTGCCGGCACATCCCCACCAGATGTTTCCAATTGAGAGTTTGCAGACAGGTAATAAGAGCTGAATTGAGTGAGGAGAGCCATGTGATCACAGACATATGGTTGTGCAGCTCTGGGCTTAGCTCTGAACTCCACCTCCCAGGTCTAAGTAGTTGTTCCTAGGGCATAGTGAGCCCCACCAGCTTGCCATCTAGAGTCTTGTGCTACAATGTAGTAGGAGCCCATTCAGTTCCCAGCTTAGGTAACAACATCAGGCTTAGGCCAATAAGAGTCCGTGGGCAAGACTCCTAACATTACTACTGCAAGAATAATAAATATTGTGTGGATTATTTCTAAATCAAAATTTCACCAGTCTTTTGAAAACTAAAAAAAACATGAATGACATTAATCCTAATACTGCCCCCTGGGATTTCTGTAAATTTAAATAGAACATTCAAATGAGGGGATAAACAAACTATTGGATTTAGCCAGCTGCAATTAAACATTTAAGTAGGTGTAAATCGTGATGCCAGGAACAGTGGATCTGTTTACATGGACAAAATAATAGAGTTTTAAATGTCACATCATAATAGCAGGTCTCTGTTAGGCTGACATTGCAGAAGAATGTGGGTAAATATATTAGCACATTGTTTGCATGTTATTATATATTAGCACATTATTCAACTGTACAAATGGATGTGGTGCATAAAAACACAAACAGAATATAGGGGTCAGTGCGGATTTGTAAACTGAGTACTGTATGTAAATACACCATGTTATTCACTCCATAGTCATTTCTATGGAACATAAGACATAAAAAAAATAACCCATTTTAAATCAACATCCAATGCATTGTCAAATGAAGGCAGCAAGGTGTGACTCAATAGCCATACAGCACAAGGGTCCAGGGGTCTTGGGTTCAGTCAACCTCAGGATCACTGTGCTTGAGAAGTGCAGAGTGTTCTCTCTGTGTCTACGTAGGTTTTCTCCAGCTCCCTGATCTGAATTAAGTGGTTACAGACAATGAGAGATTGAATTTGTAACATATTTGGACACCTTTTCCAGTGTCCTACCTCTAATAGTTGTTAGACCATTGCTGTGAGGATTTGATGGCATTGTCTAAAAGTGTTTGGAAACTTTCATTTAAAGGTATAAGAAGAGGTAGGGAAACAATATTTTTTTTTTTTTAAATTGTATAGGGCCCATTTAAAAGGCTTGTTGTCACAAATAATAAGAGAACCCAGGCCAGGGATGTATACCAACTAATGCTAATTAGCAGTCCATTTGCTGACTAGCAGGAAGAGTGGGAAAATACAAGACAATAACACATGCAAGTGGGTTCTCAACAGCAGCCATTAGCCCACTTTTATTAGCACTATAAAGGCAGCACATTAGAACTAATGAAAAGCTTCCATCTCACAAAACTGCTTAACAGTTAAAGTCCAAGGCGTCCTTATAATTACGGCTCGGATTTACATTCAAAAATTTTTTTGTGAAATAAGCATGGTACACTGCGAAATTCAAAGTGTCGGAGATGTACAGCACATGCCCTGGACAGAAATAACTGTGTTTGCGCGAGTGTGTGTGTGTATGAGGGAGAGGGAGCACACTGTGGGGGCTCTTTGAAGTCTTGTTAATGCTCTTTAATGAGGCAGGAGGAGATGAGAGGCGATTATACCCGTCCTGTCTCTCTCTCTCTCTCTCTCTCTCTCTCTCTCTCTCTCTCTCTCTCTCTCTCTCTCTCTCTCTCTCTCTCTCTTTCATAAACACACACACACACATACACATCTTCGACCCTCCTACTTGTCTGGGTGTAGCTGCCATGCTTCCCAGTTCCTTGAATCATGGGATTTAAACATCCTCAGATCATGTTTGTAGTCTCTCTTCTCTCTCTCTCTCTCTCTCTCTCTCTCTCTCTCTCTCTCTCTCTCTCTCTCTCTCTCTCTCACACACACACACACACACACACATACACACACACACACACACACACACACAGATAGATTATGTTTAATCGAGTCACACTAGATCAATAGTCAAGTTCACCATGTTCTTTAATGGTCAGGGCCCCCACAGGACAACTACAAAGCAGGTATGATTTGGATGGTGGATCATCCTCAGTGCTGCAGGGACACTGAGGTGCTGCTGGTTTGTAAATGTGTGTTGCGCCGGTAAGAATAGATCAGACACAGCAGTGCTGCTGGACTTTTTTAAACACTATGTGCCCTCACTGTCCACTCTAAGACACACCTACCTCATTAATCCACATTATGAATGTAAAATCAGAGACAGTAGCTCATCTGTTACTGCACATTTTGTGTTAGTCGTCCTCTAGTCCTTACTCTGTGGACACAGGACGCTGTTGGGTTGGTGGACTATTCTCAGTTCAGAAGTGACACTGAGCTGTTTTAAAACTCCAGCAGCCCTGCTGTGTCTGATCCACTTGAACCTGCTCAACACATCACTATTACCTCATTGTCACCGCAGCGCTGAGAGGGATCTACCAACAATGAACATCCCACACAGCCCACCTGCTGCTGCCGTGGATATTGCACCATTACATTTGCTATATTACTTGTATATATCAGAAAAGTGTCAGCTCCCTATGGAACCTTAATGAGCTCTAATGAAGAATACTGTTTTCTATTTTGTCTTGTCTAATAGGAAGGTTTACAGGGAACCAGCTGCTGAGTTACAGGCAGCACCTCTCCTTGTCTTTCACGGCTGAAGCAAAGGAGCTGTTGCCAAGGAGTGTGATAGTGATCCTGGAAGGATCCAGAATATCAGTCAGTGCCAGGCTGTATTCAGACCAAGATCTGGACAATGGACTGGGCCAAACACCTCAAAACACCTTCACTCTCAGGTATGTGTGGGTGTAAATGTGTGTCTGGGTCACCTAGAGTCCCAACAATCCTGGTAATTCCAAAAACGTTCAGTATTGTTGAGTTAGGAGCTGGGGAAGTCAATTCATCATTTGGAAAACTGCAGGAAACATAGTTTCTTACTAATTCATTTTTAAAGGGTCTTCTTATCTTTCCTTTTCTCTGTACTGGCTGATACAGCTACATATCCATTCAGACTCATATGTGCTAAGTTGTATAATGTCCATAGATAAGTGTAGAAACCCTTCCAACACACTGTGCTTGACAGAGCAACATGCCTTTTTATTTGGAAAGATTAGTGGCATTTGTGATCCAGAACTTATAATTTCACATTTGTACACTTATGCTTTTGTGGTTGAATGGAATCAAATCCTCAGAGTGTGTTCCGGAACGGTGTGTACTAATGCAAAGAGGATATAGAGGTAAAAAGGCTGTTAATGCCTAAGTGGCACCACGCTCTAAATGTTGGCCCTGTACTGGGACTGCCAGATCAATTCCTAGTTATGGTTCAGATATCCAAGGACAGGAGTCCAAGAAAGTATAAAACAACTGGGTAGGATGGCCCTCCCTCTTCCCTCAATTCAAACATAACTCTAACCAGTGCAGACATCAGCTAATTCTGGTTTAAACTTTTGTGAAGATCAATGTAACCGTCTGCTTTTCTGTGCAGGCGTCAGACACAGACTAGGTTTCAGCAAGTATCCTTTAACCCAGAGGTCTTTAAATTCAGACCTTCCCAGAGGAAACTTTTATTGCTCATAGGTTGCTCTGTAATGGCTCAGGTGACATAATTGTTTTTCTCCTAAAATTCCTAAGAAGAAATCAGACAAAAAGGAGACATAAGATTTTTGGTGTTACTGAGATCTCCATTATTACTATAGAAGAGACGTTTATGAAATGACTTCTACAATTGAGCAGCAGGAGACTATTGTTTTTCCATCTGATCTCATAGATGTGTAAGTAATTATAGAGATGTTAAGTAGATACCTTTTCTGTATTTTTTTTTTATCTGTGCTTGGATACCGGTTCCAGTCCAGGATTTTAAAGTGACATTATACCTGGCCAGTCAGCTGCATTAGCAGTTGCAGTCACACCAGCCGGCCATTTTAAAATCCTGACCTGGATCCAAGATCCAGATTTATGACTTCCGATTAACCCAAAGGTGAACTTGTGCACCAGGGGGCAGTATCCACACAAATATTACACTGTTGCTATTTCGGGTGCTATAACCATCCTCAAAATATTTTGTGTGGTCTCCATGCTAGGTCATGTGGTTCTTATAACCATGGCTACTGGACAGCCAATCAGCATTTACTTGAAGCACAGCTCCGCAGTCCTGCATAACACTCATGCATGCTAAGAAAAAGAGATGTTTTTATGGATCTATGCAGAAGTGGCACTTGACTAGATCTGGGCAGTTAGCATTCTCCTGCATGCGTGTTGAACTCTCCAGGGGCATTGTGTTAGCAACCGTTCAAAAAGAAGTAGCTGTCTTTGGCTCCTGTGTCTCTGATGACGCATACATTCGCCTGCACCCTCCCAGCTGGGTGGCATTGTGTGTGATTGGGGGTCTTAGCCAATGGGGCTAATGGGTGATATGTGAACTATGGTGAAAAAATGCAAAACATAATAAAAAGCAAAAAGAATTAAATGAAATACACCTGATACCTGTTTGTTCTGTGTTTGTTGCAATGTGCATATTTGTACAAAACCCATTACACTGGTTCCATAATTGTTGTTCAGCTTCATGAGTTCATTTGCATATCAAAGTGCTGAAAATAGGCAGTGAATAGAGACCTTTCAATGGGTGCAGTGTGTTAATCTTTTAACAGTTGGAGAGTGAGTTGTGTTATGAAAAGTGGCAGGCTGTGGGGCTTATACAAAATTATTTTGGATATTACACAGTGTGGTTTTGCTTCCAATTTCAATTTTTTCACTTATAATTAATTCACCAATCAAAAAAGAAATACAAATAAAAAGAGCTAGTTTCTACACTTATTGTCTATTTTGCCAGCCCCAACTACCATACAGGAGCACTCAATTATAGAAGCTAGTCCATCTGTTGCTCTGCATACTTTAACTCCCTTTCACCCTGTTTCACCCACCAAGCCAGTGCAACACACAGTAACAAACATACAACACATCATTGTCATTACAGTGTTGGGTAGGCATTGAAGACAACAGTGGGAGTTGGCTAACAAAGTATGCAGAGCATCAGATGGACTGCATTCTGTAATAGTAGAACTACAAAGTGCACCTATATGGTCAGTGGAGTGTATTAAATGGGCAATGCATGTAAAAACATAGAAGTACTGTTCTGCCCTAAGCACCATGCAGTGCACACTTTGGGATGAACGGGAGTGTTTGTGATGCAGAACTAATCACCCAACATCAGTGCCTGACTTTACTAATGTTTATCTGGCTGAATGCCATCAGATCCTCAAAGAAAGTTGCAAAATCTCTCGTATACCCTTCTAAGAAGAGCAGAAAAGGGACAAACTGCCTATTAATACCATGGATATTAGAAGAAATGCCAGATGCGCAGGTGTCCACAAATGCTGGACCATGTGGTGTTGGCAATTATTGTCATTGACAGCGGCCTGGAACACATCACATACTAACAATGCCTTTAATCAGATGGTCCATGCTATACAATTCTGAAAGATGTTGGTAATAATTAATGATGTCTTTAAAAAACAAAAAAACAAATAGAAACACAGATGACCACAGATGCTCGTAGGAATCTGTTTTCTCAGTGTCTCATCTCTGATTCCTTTCCATGTGCCTTGATTAATTCAATTAACTGAAAAGACTCAAGAAGCGCTATCAGTATAATTACGCTCCGTCGCCTAATTGTGGGACACATTAGGCATAATAAGTGTGGCAGGGGCTCATAATTGTATGAGCTTGGCCAGTTGCCGGGGGCTTTCAAAAACGGAGCAAATTGCCGCTTGGGGAGAATGGGCTCATTGATGGTTATCTCCACAGGAGCTGTGATACACTAGCTGACTCTGTTCCCAACCTTCTGATGCTAAGAGTGCTAAGAGCGTGATTATTGGCCCATTTGTAGAGTGTGCATATACCCTGATCAACCATAGCATGCGTGTTGCACTGGTATTAGTGGATCAGACACAGTACTGTTGCTGGAGTTTAAAAACCCCTCAATGTTGCTGCTGGATTGACAGTAGTCCATTAACAGCATCCTGTGTCCACTGATGAAGGGCTAGAGGATAGCCAACACAAACTTTGAAACAACAGATAATAGTTACTCTCTCTGACTTTACATCTACAAAGAGAACCCACAAGGTAGGTGTTTCTAAAATGGTAGACAGTGAGTGTTTATGAAACTCCAACAGCACTGCTTTGTCTGATCCACTCACACAAAATAACACAACAACACCACGCCAGTGTCACTGTAGCACTGAGAATGATTTTAAAACATACCTGCTCTGTGGTGGTCCTGAGGAGGGCATGACCATTAAATAACAGGGTGAAAGTTGTAAACAAATTACTACTAATTAAATGGACTACAATCTGTAACTGTAGAGCTACAAAGGGCTTCTGTATGGTCAGTGGAGGTGTAGAAACAAGGAGGATGTCATAATCTTATGACTGCCATATGAGATGTAGTTATACTCAAATATAAGATTAAATCTGATCTCAGTTTACCATTTAAAAGAAAAATATTCACAATTGACAGTAAAACTAAAGCTGTATTGTTGCTATAGTGTTTCATCTGATAGCAATGGTATACCTCGGGAGCATAATTTCTCTTCTTTTTTTAACCAGACATTGGATGTTATTTTTAGAAAATCATGGTTTAAAAAATGCTTTAAAATATATATTCATATGGACAAGGCCTGAGAGATGTATCTGTGACATTGTCACATTTCCAGCTCTGTTTCTACCTCTGCATATCTTCAACTCTTTTCAAAGTTCATAATTTAATATGCTGTAGTGTTGTAACTCTTAAAAAATGCATTGTTTTCACACATGCTGGTGCTTTAGTTTTTTTAGCTATTGTTGGCCAGTAGGGGCTGTTATTTTGCAAGGTCATTTTGATCAAGGAGAACGAGTACAGACCCAAACACCAAATCTAACACCAAAGGATTAACGTGTGGCTTTTCTAATGCTCTAATGGGTATATAGGGCTGCAGAAGGCTGATGAGAGGAAGAGGAAGAAGAAGATGAAGAGACTAAAGTATGTTTGCAAATCAATCAAAGAAGCTGCTGAGGTTCTGAGAACAATAGCCTGGCCTCTCCAGAGAGAGCAGCTCAGTTTTAATGGACTGAGGTTACTTGGATCATGCGCAGGAACAAATTACCTACAGATACCTTTAATTCCCAAAGCAATACTCGAAGAGCTGGTGTCCATTTGTAAAAGTTAAGCCATGACATTCTGGTGTTTCTAATAAAGTGACCAGTGAACGAAAGCAAAAAGTTACATGTAACTTACTTACAGACATTGCTACCTTCCCTGCTGTCTTATCTCTCTAATGGCACAAATCTTGGTGAAAATACATCAGAGCTAAAATAAAAAGGCCGTCTGATCTTTTCAGGACTTATAATTAGCTTCCATTTCTTGAAGCTGTCTGGCTGAGCTGGTGGGGATAGGAGTTGTGGAGCTGGAGCGATCTCAGTGTGAACTTCGCGAGTGTGAAGACCGTGAGTGAGGGTGTTTGTGTGTGTGGGTTACTTGTTATCAGATATTTCTGTCTGTTTATCAGCGGGGTGTGGACTTCATGAATAAACATGATGAAGCAGCCGGAGTCACGACATCTGTGCACGCGCGAATGTGAGACAGTGTGATTGTGTGTGTTTGTAAGAACCAGGTTTCACTCACATTGTGGGGACAACCATGTGTTTACATCCTTACATTGCAGGGATTGTCTTCCTTAAGCTGTACATCATTAAATTCTATGATGAAGACATTATAAGGTTATGACAAGATTAGGATTAGGGTTAGGGTAGGGTCAGGTTTAAAGTACGATCTAGGGTTAGGGTTAGGCAAACGTTATTAAGTTTTAAGGATGAAAGTTGGTGTGAGTCTCCACAATAATGTATGAAGGTACTTCAAGGTAATGTCCCCACAATGCATGGAAACAAACTGCATATGTGTGTATGCGTACTAGAAATATGTCACGTTGTGGGGACCAAACCTTTCTTCACACTTACATCGTGAAAGTCTATGTTATGTTCTCACAATACACAGATACAAGATTGTGTTTTTTTTGTGTGTGTGTGTGTGTGTGTGTGTGTGTGTGTCATCACCAGACTACGGTAATGTTCCCTGACAGATTTTTAAAACCTGTGCCCTGTCAGTGAGGGCGTGTTCATATCAGCTAATTTTAATCAAGCTGTAAGTAGCAAGGGATCAGAGCGGAGGAGTAGAAAGTGAACAGGTGATGAGAAGTGAAATGAGGGAGAGAATATGAAGCAGGATGTAAGGGAATATATTTTGTGGGGTGAAAAGCTGTGCAGCCCTTTAGAGGTCATCAAAAGATATAGACAAAACAGAAGAAAAGTCATCACTGAATGAGGGATTATTGGACTGTGAGTATAAGCAAGCCACCATATATACCACCATTTTCTAACACTGAACTTTGGAGTGTGGAACATTTACTATGCAAAGGCTTGTCTTTCTAAGAAGGCTGGTTGGTGTAATAAAGCCAAAGGACTTTGTTAGTCCCCTTTAGCTTTGTCCTGCAGTACTCAGGACCCCTACAGAGCACCACAGGCCAGGTATTATTCATTATTTGAGTGGCTGATCATCCTCACACTGCATGACACTGATGTGGTGGTGGTGATTAGTTAGAGTGTGTTGGTACTAGTGGATCAGACACAGCAGTGCACTGGAGTCTGTTTGTCTGCCCACATACACACACACACTAGCCCTCAAACACACACACACATTAATTGCATTCACCTGAAACTCTATTCACAGGTTAAGCGAAAAGGATGTACATCCATCTCTGACTCCGTTTGAGTTTCGACGAATGCTAAGCAACCTGACTGCACTGCGCATCAGCAACGAAGGTGGACAAAACTGTGAGTGAATGCTCTCTCTCTCTTACTCTGTGTGTTTGTGTGTGTGTGTGTGTGTGTGTGTGTGTGTGTGTGTGTGTGATTGTTTATTAATACTGTAGTAGGTAGATTCAGCCACATATTTATAGGGATTTCAGGAGCTGAATCGGAGGCTCCCATCCACTGGTGGAGCTGTTTCACAAATTCCACACAACTCTATTATTTACATGTAGAAGAGCTGCAGAAACAGTGCTGTAAATGGTTTTGGGGCCATTACACAGAAAAACCTGCTATTGCTAAGTTTATTTTTAATCTAACTGTTTAGCATTATAATTAGGTTTAGTGTTAGGGTTAAGGTTGGAGTGTTGGAATACAGAATTTCACGGTACTTATTACTAGAATCTATATTGTAAATATTTTAATGCTAATCTCTGTATGGTTTTCTCAAGCAAGCACACATTTGTTAGGCCTTCAGGAGTTGAACTGAAGACCCCTGTGTTAGCAAAAGTTGTAATGGCTTAAATTCTAATCCCCAAACAGCACTGGAGGTGGCTTATCACCTGAAAGCTGTGAAAAGGCAATAACAAGAAGAATTCTACAAAGAATGCCCTTCTTTTTTTCCTCTGCTTTTTTCCATTGTCTCTCTCACACGAAATGGATTATTAGCCCATTATTATTCATTTGTCAAATGTTCCGCTACAACCACAGCCGCTTTGTTCGGCGACACGCTCTCTGACAGCTCGACTTACCGATGCACGACAACTGCCAGAGAGAGATATGGGCTAGCTGGTGTGTGTGTGTGTGTGTGTGTGTGTGTGTGTGTGTGTGTGTGTGTGTGTGTGTGTGTGTGTGTGACTGAGACTGTGTAGCCAGGGGTTAAATTGGGATTTAGTGAGGTAGAGAAGCTCTATTTTTTCAGGGCTACCAACAATGTGAAAACAACAAGGTTTTATATCCTTATTGTACATTCCTCCTCCATATATTTACACTAGAATTATGAATGAAACTACGTATTACCACCTTTCAACACCATTCTCCCCAATTATTAGTCATTTTCAGTTCCACCTTTTCACAAAATTTCCCTCAGTTACACACAGTGCCAAGAGACTCGGGAATGTGGAGGTGATTTTTTTTTTGTTTGGTTTTTCAGGAGAATGCAAACTTCATAGATCTGTCACATCAGCTGATAGATGTCTTACCAATGGGAGAGGGGTCCATCTTACACAGATTAGGCATCTTTTAAAATTGAACAACTGCCTTTGCCACTCAGGAGCCCCCCAACTCTGAGGAGTTTAGCAAAATGACGTTAGCCTAGAACTGTTTTGTCTAATGTACACATGTATGTATATTCATTAAATATATATATATATATATATATATATATATATATATATATATATATATATATATATATATATATATATATATATATATATATATTATTTCAATATTTCTTGAACTACTATTATTTAAATTGTACTCATTAAAAAAAAAAAAAACTCAGGTGACTGGTCAATTGCTTGTAAAATTATTTCCACTATTACTATTATTTATTATAATTTCTACTAATTTCTACTCAGTTAAAAATAAAACCTTTTTGATTTAAACTCAAATAAAGAGCAGTTGTAAATTGTAGGTAAACAAATTAAGAAACAGTGGAGATGAATAAAAAAAGTTAGAACCATTTATAAATAATGGCAAAAAAAAAAGGCAAATATTTAAAGGGGCAAATTCTACTATTCCTTTCCAGAAGTGAACACTTGGGTCTTACTGAAATGCCTCTGATGCGTTTGTTCAAATATCAAAAGGATCCAACACCACTGCATTCTCCCCCTGTCTAAACAGCCCTGTTCAGAAGGACCGGTTTCACCATCTGTTCCTTTTAATGAGAATGAGCCACAGTAAATCAGCCCGAGTGCCCAGGAGTGAGAAGCAAGGAAGAAGCAGAAGCTTTGGTTTTAACAGTTTTCGCTTGATTGTTTATTTCTCCGATCTCGTTTTCTCCATATTTAATCTGTAATCTTGTCTTTACGCTTTCATATAGACACAGGCCCTGTGCTGAGATTGGATAGACTCAGAGGAAGAGGCGAGACAATTTTAAAGTCTGCGCTTAACGTCAGAAGCAGACCAAAATCCAAACATCTTGGTTTTTTTTTTTTACAAATCCAAAGTCCACGAAAAGTTGACAGTGTGGTCTTGTTTCACACTTTGTGGGTTAGTGGGCTCCAGGTCCCCAAATGAATGTGCACTGAACAAGTGATTTTCTCATAATATGTCTACTTTAAAAAAGTGCACACCAAATTCAAGTTTCTCTCAAAATATGTCCCGTCTCTAGCCCCATTCTATAAACCTATACAGTGCACAGCAAACTGAATTTCACTAAGACTGTATTACATTTACTGCAAATTATAGCTCAAATAAACAAAACGCATTTTCAGGCCCAGTGTATCCCCTGTGTGTAGCTGTGGCTAAAAATGACTGTGGACATGTGTGTGTAGGCACAATGGAAGATGAGCTCAGGAAAGTTTGATGGCTCCAGCGTGGATACAGAGTGAGTGTGTGGGTGTTGTTCCTTTATCATTAGTCAGAGGAGCTTGAGGCACCTGAATGAGAGAGCAAGAGAGAGACCCCTTCACCTCCATCGTGTTCCTCCAGCACTCAATTCAGCCTGTATTGATTAATTCATCTCTTCTTCATTTATTTATACACTTATCAAAGATTCACTTGTTCACTGAGCCAGAGAGAGAGAGAGAGAGAGAGAGAGAGAAGCTAGCTCAGCTACTGTCCATGGTGAAGAAGACCACCATGTCACAAATGATTTCCCCACCTGAAGGGAATACAACATGACGAGCTAAAACTAAATCTGTGATTTGAGCAGGTTCTTGCTACTAAGAGTGTTGTGGATTTGGATCAAGAACCATCTTCATTGTTTTACTCTGTTCAGTTCTACTCTATCGTGGAGCAGATGTGATAATTACTCTATTGTATCCCATAGATATAATAAGATATATATAAAACAAGGAAGATCGGGTTATGCGCAGTACCATGTGGTTCAAAGAATTTGAGGAATATGAAGAATACCAATGTAGTTATGGGCAGCGTTTTCTGCTTTGGTTTCAAACCCACCCCTATCGTCTTTGTCTTTCAACTGCTTGTATGAGTAGTCACTACAGAGGGTCAGTTCAAATGTGCATATGGAAAGGAGATGTTCATATAACAAGTGAATCCAGTTTGCATTCTCAAAACTGTCTGAATGTGTTTACAAAGCTCCAGTATCTGTGAATGTATAAAAGAACCTGAGATGGGATAATGGTCTATTCCTGCTCCAAAAGTGGGTAATTTTGACTTTTGTGGTTGTTTCAAATTACTTAAGGTGAAATGTTTCCAAATTCCTGAGACATCTAACCAAATTGCTACAAATCTTAACAAATGAGTTCCTGTGGTAATTCAAGCAACTAATAAAACCACTTTAGCCACTTATAAACAAAGGTTGTTGTTTGTTTTCCCCCCTCAAACAGACCATTCCACCTTTAAAGAAATGTCCCCTTTAACATGGCATAGGTTTTTGTATGCTGGATGCTCTTCCTAAAATAACCCCCCTCCATTTAGTCCTCCCATTGGGACAAGCACTGCAAGCACATGTACCCCAGTGGCCAGGATGCTCACACACAGTTTCAAAGAGCCAGCTGACCTGGCAATGTGTGTGTTTGGACTGTGTGATGAAGCCATATGGAGAGCAGTGAATTTAAACATATCCAATTGTTTCAAGGACACTGGGTTTCAATGGGTTCTACATTTCTGTATCTTACAAGAAATTCATAAACATTGAAGCTCTTTAATAATGTGTTCCTTAAGGGTCTTGATCACTTGTGGACATAATTGGCACTTGAAGAACACTATACTCCATTTAAGAATTTAACAATTTTGACAAACCTGCTCTGTAATTCTTTGTTCTCAGAGGTTCTTGGACACTTGTAGGCTCCTACAGGTATTTAAAGAACTCTTCTTTGAAGGTTCTTGCAAAGATCTAACATCCTCATAACGTCCTTTGAAATGTGAGCTTTCTAAGAACCACCGAAAACCTTGAACAGCTGTATTGTTGTGACCAGAGGGTTCTTGGACACTTAAAGGCATCTAACTTGAAGAACTTTCTTCTTCACTGACATTTCTTACAGAAACCTAACATTCTTAAAACATTATTGATACATAATTATCTTCAAGGAACTAACAAATCCTGAACATCTGTTGAGATAGCCCTGAAAAAAATCCTTCATTGAAGGGTCTTGCAGAAACCCAATGTTCTGATTGAAATGTAACTTTTTTTATGGTACTTTCAAAATCTTGATAATCTGTAATTCTGTGTTCTTGGTCATTTGTGGACATCTAAAAACTACTTCATCAGATGTTCTTGCAGAAACTGAGTGTCCTTGAAAAAAAATAAATGGAAACATGAATATTTCTTCAAGAGTACCCCAAGAGTTTTAGAACATCTCTAATTCTGTGTTGTCAAAGGTTCTTGGACACTTGAAGAAAGTCTCTCTTCATTGAAGGTTTTTGCAGAGATCTAATGTCCATAGAACATTTTTTTTAAATGTGACTCATGTTTTAAAGATCCACAGAAAAAATCTTGGACATCTAAAATAAGGTTTCCATAGGTTCTTGGGTACTTGTAGGCTCTTACAGGTACTTGAGAAAATATCTTCTTCATTTTAAGTTCTTGTAAAAACAGTGTGTCCTTGAAACCTTCTGATACACGTATTAAAAAAACAAAAAAACATGATTTCACTAAAAACCAACAAAGATTCCAGCATAACCTTCATTTTTAGAGTGTAGGGCTGAGATTGAGCCTAGTTTCTGGCCCCTGAAGAAAAGAACAGACCTCCAGTTTTTGAGTATTGGAGACAGTGACCCAGCCTTTCCTCAAGGCAGCATTTTTGAAATGGACATGTGCTAAAATTAACCAATTATGGATTCTCCCTATCGCTCCCACTTCCCTCAGGGGTGGATATGTGATAGAAGATAAAAGTTCATGCTTATCCATGTGGTGTTTGAAAAAAGCTGTATATTAAGATTGCTATCCCAGCTAGCTCCCCATGCTAGCTTGCATGCCATTATCTTATCTTGCTGCCTTGGGCTCTTTCAATTACCTATCTTGTATGTGCTTGCCTTTCTTCATGGGAACGATCAATACAGCAGTGACTGAGTTGGGCCAAAGTCAATTAAACTCAAAATGTCTATCGCTAAACTTGAAAAAGCAAAACTATTTAACCTTTACACAGATGGATGGACGTTTATGCTAAAAAGAATAGCCACATTGGCCTCCCTTCAGTCCTCTTAAAAGAGTTTCATTAATCTTTGTAGTTTGCTTGAGAACTTGTTTACAATGTAATTATGTGTTTTTTATTACCACACTGGAGACCCCAACATGCACTGCACATTTTTTTCTCTGCTCTGAATGCTATTTTCAAACATTTAGGCCTTCTGTTCAGCCCCTGAATTTCTAACAGACATGAACTTGCTTGGCTGTATCTATTACTGTAAAGGACATTGTTATCTTATGACAGTGGTGGTGGTCCATCTGGTCTTGCAGGTCATTAGTAGTCCCCTATTCTTTGTATCTATTGGCAGTTTTTGAAAACTTCAGCACATGTAGCATCTACTAAATAGTTGTCTTTGTATTTTTATGTTCTTCTTTTTCCTCTATCTCTGCTCACAGACACTTCACAGCTGTCAGGGGTGAGCCTGACTTCTGCTGTCCCGACTGTCTACCACTCTGAAGCCCACCAGGGAGCACTTGCCCCATGGGTTGAGATGTGTGTGTGCCCCTCTGGGTTTGCGGGACAGTTTTGTGAGCTGTGTGCAGTGGGTTTTACCAGAGAGACCCCTAATGCTGGACCATTCTCCCCCTGTGTGCCCTGCAACTGTAACAAACATGGCACCTGCCACCCAGAGACAGGTGAGTAACTGTACTACATCAGTCTGTATTACACTGCTGTTAATCAAAAAGAAAATGACTGGTTATTAACATCATCATATACAGATCTCAAATACAGTTTATCAGATCTGAATTGCAGCTGGCTTGGAGAAGGGTGGGTCTGGGACGCCAGACTATTGTGATTGTTGGTGATGTACCATGTAAAGTTCACATGGAAATGGTGGCACTGAGCATGAATTAACGGTGCCAGTGGGGCTAGGTACAGTCTTAATCACCAGGGAGGCCAGTGTGGATACATGATTGTTGATGGTAAAGGGTAATGTAGGACTGTAAAGCTGGCTTGAAGGGGGTGGGTCTGGGACGCTAGACTTCACTGTTGAGCCTTCTGGAGGTGCTGTGGGCTTAATTTGGCAAAACACCAACAAGAGGAGGTGCCTACCTGATGAGCCCTGTGAAGAACTAATGTTACAGAGGCTGGTTTGGATACTAATGGGCTGGGTCAATGAGTAACCATAGTTGTTAAGGATAGCTGGTTGCTGATCAGATCATAAACAACCACAGCAACCTTAGTGTAGAGGTTTAGGATTCAACAGGAATATTGGTGGCTGCAGGTAGGAAGAGAGTGAGGTGGGCCCTATGTGAAGCTCTAATGGACTGGCATAGGATATTTTACAGCTTTCCTTGTGTATGATTATAATTACAAACAACCGACTATTTAATCTGTTTCAAACCACCAATTACAGTTAATCAAATACAATCCAACAATGACAGTTTATCAATTACAATCTACCAGTTACAGTCAGTCGGTTACAGTCCACTCACTATAGTCCACCAGTTACAACACACCAACTACACTTAAAAAGTTATTTAAAATCCACCAGTTACTATTCTCCAATTACAACCAACAAAAAACAATTAGTCAATTACAATCCATCTGTTACACATAATCAATTACAATTCACCTCATTAAAAAAAACAAATCACAAATAAAATTCAGAGTACAATTCACCAGTTAAAATTAGCAAATTGCTATTATATTCCAGCAACTACATATAGTCTGTTACAATCCACTAATTACATCAGTCCACCACCTACAATAAATCAATGGCACTCCAACACATTTAAAACTTATAAATATCCAACAATTACAAATAACTGATTCCAAACCACAAGCTACAATTTATTAATTACTATCCACCAAATACATTCCTCAAAAAATGAAATAAATAAAAACTTCAGTTCATCTGTTTGTATCAGTCAATCTCTGGTGTTTCAGCAGTCAGTGCAGCGTTAGTGCTGTGATGTTCCTGTTGGGGGAAATAGGACATGCTCGTTGGTTTTCATTATCGAGGCGGTCCCTATCTCCATGAATCCCCACTGAGTTTTAAAGCCTGCTGCGCTTTCTTTCAGACTGTTAGCTGCATTTGCGTGTGTGAGTGGGTGTGTGTGTGTCCGCCAATCTGCCAAAATATGGACTGGACTGTATGCTGTCGATTCTCTTCCACTGTCATGGACCTATTTTTTTTCCTCCACACGCCTACTCCAAACTCTCAAGTGTCTGTCTGTCCCTCATCATTTCCCTCTACTTTTGCCACTTAGTGTGACTCTCCACTATTCCATCCCCAATCTTCCCTCATTGTACCACCTTTCCCCTTCTTATTCCTCTCTCTCTCTCTCTCTCTCCCTCTCTCTCTCTCTCTCTCTCTCTCTCTCTCTCTCTCTCTCTGTGTGTCCTCTTATTTTCTCTGACCTACTTTAAGGCTCACTGAAAAGCCAAAGTTCACCCTCACCTCTTTCTTTCTCATTAGCCCTCTTAGACAGCCCCTAGCTAATTATTGTTAACTTGTGTGTGGTGGGGTGGTTATGTGTGCCAGTGTATAAACATGTGTTACTTGTATCCACAAACCTCGATTGGCCATTTTATCCAAGACATGAAGGCTTACAGTGACTGACCAGACAGTAGCCCATCTGTTGCTATGTAATTTATCAGTGTATTGGATATAATCAGGGCAGCAGGTAGTGTAGCTGCCACCCAGCTGTGTCCTGAGGTTATGGGTTCAGTCCATGGCTCAGGTCACTGTCTGTAAGGAGTATATTAACATTTAATATTAATTATAATAAAATATATATATACATAAATGTATTAATAATAAAAGCTTAAGGTTTTTGCACATTGCTGTACATGCTCACTCACATTCATTCCCGCTAACATTTAGGATCTGCTCCACCAGGGGTCCTTTTCAGTGTTTCGCATCAAAGTCACTGTGTCCTTGTTAAAAACGTGTCTGATTTACCTCTCTCTCTCTCTCTCTCTCTCTCTCTCTCTCTCTCTCTCTCTCTTTCTCCCCTTTTCATGTGCACACACTGCGAAGAGTAATTTTCAGTCTCTCTTAATGTGCTGCAAATTAAACCTTCATCGTTCTCCTTATGAGCGTAATATGTGATTAGTTCGGTACAAGACTTTCACGTTACAAATTAATGTCAGACACAAGTCGATGTGCTTTAAGAGCGGGGAAAAAAAATATGCCGGGACCTAGAGGGAAGCACTAATTTATTAAGCTGCTCAAAGCAGAAAAGGAAAGAGGGGGAAGGAAGGTCAAGGGAGGGGTGAAAGTAAAGTAAAAAGGGAATCAAAGATGGACGAGCACGTGGACAGAAAAACATGAAAGGAAGCCAGCTTTAAAAAAAAAAGAAGAAAAAAAAGAAAAAAAAGAAAAAAATTGCCATCCCAAGAGAACAGGAGGAGGAGCTGGAGCATTTATTTATTCATGAGCCTGTTTAACTTCAAAGCGCGATTGAAAGCCAGTCGCAATTGGCGCCGTTCAGGGCCATTTAACCGCTTAAACCTTCCTCAGGTTAGTAAATAAAATTAGGCCGGAAATGAGTCCCTGCTGGAAATGCATTGCTGTGCCAGTAGCATACATGCAACATGATGTGTGTTTGGCGTAGCTGGTTTAGTTAGAGTGATAACTGTGGTTGGTTGATTAAGCACACCACCCTACACCAATCAGAGTCCTTGGCAGGGGCGGAGCCATGGGTGAGCTTCGGTGGGCCTGGTCCCACACAAATTGGACTAAGGCCCGTTTAGTCAGCCATAGCTAATTCCCCACCTCCATGTGAACCAGCATCGACGTCATGAGCCATGACCGATGGAGGGATGAAAGGCACAAGTGTCAGCCAAAACTGAAGCCCACAAAAGCCTCAGCCACATGCGGCATCACGGCTTTACGGCCCCCTTCAGAAGGTTTGCAGCTGTGCCTTATTCATGGAAGGAAAAAAATTGTGCTGACCTGTTTGTGCCAAAGCACACACAAAGGTCAGTTTCTGGCTGTGCCACAGGCCTTTGGGCAATAACCTACCTCTACATTCGCCTACATCTGTAGCATTACTTACGCTGAACTGGATCATCTGGTAAATGCCATACATTTAATGTCATTTTGAAAGCATCCTTATAATGTAGTCTGTGTGGGCTTTGGATGGAGGCCTTTCTCAATAATGACATAATCTTCTGATCATGGTTATTATTTACTTATCGACCAAAATGGTGGTGTTTTATGGTTTATTTGAGTTTCAGCCCCACAAGCTCTCCAAAAATGAACTTCAATGCAACTAACTTCTAAAGCCATGGTCACGAGACATTATTCAGTGATATTTCACAAGCAAAAGGAAAAAAATGAAACTTGCCGGAATGAGCAATTTCTTGCTGTAGACCCAGAGCAAGCCTTAACAGGATGAAGTGAATACGAATGAAAAATGATCTGTCATGGTTTAATTCAGCCTTAGTTTCCTCTTTAATGCATCTGAGTCTTCTCATGAGGTCATGCCAATTATACAAATCAAAATGGCAGGAACATTTTTGCTTGATATTCAAATTAAGCCCTAATTGACTATTAATAGGTTATTGGGCGTGTCAGTGAGCAGGGGCTGTGTTTGTTTGGAGGAAAAGAACAGTTCAGTGGAGGCTGTCTTTGCTGGTGCTTCATAATTGTGATTTATTAAAAGTTCTCCCGCTCGTGCCGCTGCCGTTTGCTCGGCGGCGAAACACGACATATTGGAAAATGTTAATATTTGCAGCAAGGAAAACAAAAGAGGTCTCGGTTTCAGCGTAGCATCACTGCCGGAGGGTTGATGATGTTGAGCATATGTCCCTCAGATGAATGTACAAGCTGTGTGTGTATCAGAGAGAGAGAGAGAGAGAGAGACAGAGAAAGTGTGTGAGAGAGGGTATAAAAATTTACAATAGCTCAATGCAAATGATATGCAGTATTTCAAAGCCCCCAATTGTTATTGTGCCTACAGCTTCCATTCCATTCAGAAATCAGTCTTAAGTTTCAGTTACGTTAGATATTTTCAGACTTTTTTATGAAATACTTGGAGCCAAGGTAGGCTTGGAAGATTGATGATACAGACAATCCATTCTAGGACAGTTAGCTAACAATCTAGCTAAAAAGTATATGCGCTCTCATCCACTTTCAAGACTGACTTTGGACCATGGTATTAGGTGAACAAACAAGGTTTATAGCATTTTTGTTTAACGTAATCGTTATTCAAAAGACTTTTCCCTGCTCTTTGTCATTTAATGGCAACTGTTGTGTAGTATTAAAATGCCAGTTGTTATTTTATTCAACTACTTTACTTTAGGTTCTTTTTTGTTGAATAACCTGACAAAAGAACAGGAGAATGTTTTTATTAATTTGTGCATTCATTATGTGTAATCGCTTATCCAGGTCAGGGTCGCGGTGGGTCTGGAGACTACCCGTAATCATTGGGCGCAAGGCAGGAACACACCCTGGAGGGGCACAAGCACTTTGCAGGGCCACACACACACACATTCACTCACACATATGGACAAATTTGAGTCGCCAATCCACCTACCAACGTGTGTTTTTGGAGCATGGGTGGAAACCGGAGCACCCGGAGGACACGGGGAGAACACACCAAACTCCTAACAGACAGTCAGTGGACAGAACCACTGTGGATTAGTTCAGATCTGAATCGTGAGTGGAGCTTAATATAGCTCTATGGGACAAAGTTAGTTACTGTCTCAGAAGGGGCAGTTTGAGTGGTCTGCCAAGTGTCTGTTTTTGGAAACCCCTGATGACAGTTTATATGTAATAATCAATGGCTATACTGCAATTTGTATAGGGAATGTATGTATGATCCCATGTCCTGATGCTGTACAAAAACAGTTCTGTGTGTGTGTGTGTGTGTGTGTGTTTGTTGTGCCTCCCTTGGCGTGCATTTTCCCAGACAGTGTTAATTTAAGACTTCCCATCCATTAAATTGGACTGAGGGTAGAGAGAAGAGAGCAGAAGGGTGACTGAGAGGGCAAATGATTGGCAAGGAAAGTGAAGGAGTAGCTGCAGAGAGCAGCCCGGGGTCCCGTGTGTTCGTATGGACGAATGCATTAAGAGAGAGCAGCCAGTATAGGAGCACACATTAGTCTTCTAAACAAATAGGCAGCATCCACTGCTGTTTTTTCCTTTTTCCTCATACTCTTTCTCGATTCCGTTTTCCTCTGCCTCTCGTCTCCACAAGCGCACGCATTCATTTGATTAGGATCAGTGAACGTGAATGAAGCAATTAATTACAAAACAACAAAAAAAAAGAAGCCACACTCCAAGCATAAACGCGTCGTCTCTAAACAATCGTCTGTCTTTTCTCTTTTTCGCTGCTGTGGATCTCTTTTGCTGTGCAAAACCTTTCTTATAAATAACTGCAAATGGGTTTGCGTCAGTGTGTGTAATTCCCAGGAAGCCTTTACACTTTACATTCACGACTGCAAAACCAACAGCAGTTGTTCTGACGAGTTGCGCTGCCTTGTCGAAATGTGCTACCATGGTGTACATTTATAGGTACAGCTGCCTCAATTAAACAGCAATAGGATATTTTCACAGCCTAAAAGTATCATATCAGAAAATGTTCCCAAAACAGATATCAGTAGAAAAATGTGTATAGCCTAAATCCCCATATGAGGGCAAAGATAAGGCAATTACATGATAAGAAATTGTTGTAATATCTTTTTTAATTGGATTCACCATGTACAGTTTTAGAGCACTCAAGCAAATAATAACAGTAGACTAAACTTGTATACTGCACACAGGGAAAATAGAATTATCATGAAAAAATAGACCTTGGAAACATTAACAACTGTGGGTCTCAGCATGTACAGAGCAGCTAAGTAGCACATATCGATGTGTGGCGCAACTCGACTGATTTTGACAGGTGTTATTATTAAGTGCGGTCAAGTTGGTTCTGACTCCTGCCAATCATATGGATAGAGTTTCATCATAGCCCCCTATGTTTGCACTCTTCAGGATTCTTAGTGGCTCATTCATTATTTCATTGACTAAATCCATCCCTCCTCTTCCTCTTTTAACTTCAGCTCCTCCAAGTTCTGCTCGTAATGTGCTCCAAACAGACAGGGATCAAGGTGAACATGTACATATATTAAGTAAAGAGCTTTCCCAGGATTCGTAAATTGTATGATTAAGACCTGGCAACCATGTTTGGAAAAGCAACCTTCCCTAAACCTAACCATAAAGCAAAATATAATGTAATGAAACAGTACCCCCAGTGGATGGAGGGGGTGGGGGTGGCCTAAGAACTACAAATTATTATCAAGCAAGGTGTCCTTGAGGTATGGTCTTCTAGTGATATTTATGTTTTCGACATGGTCCAAAATACTCAAGCTTCTGTTTGCTTTTCTGGACCTCTCTAGTGAAATCTGAGCTGACAAATCTCATTTTTGTTTGGAGAGATACAGTGTAACATTGTTCATCACTTCCATATCTTCTCCATCTGTGGTAAAGGTGGTGTTCTGTCTTGTCAATATGACTATTTTCTTCTCCTTTTCACTGATTACAACTTGTATAATGGATTGAAAATCTGCTCAGGAAAAAATATATAATGATATATATAATTTACATTTGTACAGAAAATTTTACTTCCACCGTTTTCTGACAAACGCTGACACACAGGATTATGGGGAATGTAATGCAGTGAAGGATACGTCTACACTGCCTTCAAAAATCAGTAAATGGCATTCTAGTCCCATTCATTTGCAACATTCCAGACACAGTCAAAATGTCTCTTAAAAAATGATAGAAGTCAAACCTTTGTGATCTTTTTGCTGGCTTTGGTCATGGTCCTGATTATAGGGAAATATATAGATTTTGGAGAGCTACTGTTTTTTTCGTTCAGAAGCTGCACTGTTTTAACTTTTAAGGTGGAATGGCATGAATGAGAATGAAATGGGATTGTAGCATGTACATGACTGAAGTTTAACTGGTCTGTAAATTTTTATTCAATGTTTGAATTACCACAGAATCTCATTTGTAACTTTAGTGTTGTAGCACTTTCTGTTTCTGTTTACTTTCATACAGTTTGCGGTCTCCTTAATTTAGAGTCGGTTCCACCTTAAGTAAGTAGTTTTCAATGTTGGAGGTCTCTTCGCCATCCAAACCCCTCCAGGTGATATTTCTTGGCCATGGCTTAAATATTTAAAAGACATTTTCCCTCTACATATAGAAATGTCAGATTGCTCCATTGTGTGTGTTTTCAAATCAAGTACTCCTTTAAATATTAGAGGAATTTTCCTGATTTCAGGAAATGGGCAAATGTAAATGCTCTGCATCTTGATTGGTAGATGATCCAAAATCATGGCGATTGGATGTTAAAGCCAAGTGTAAACAACGTCTGCCTGGCTCAGCACATTCATTTAAATTCTGTGTGAAGGGCACAGTCATATCCAATGGAAGTGCTTTCCTTTTCATCCCATTCCTCCTGTTTCTGCTGACGGGCTTTTTTTAGACCTGGGGGTCTTAACAAAAGCAGGTAAAGAGAGATGAAAGGAAGAGGAGAGGAACGAAAGGAACTGTAATAAGATAACTGCGGCCATCTGCCTCCTGAGACATAAAACGACTGGGGAATATTGCTAAGTTTAGATCTAAGGCCATTGTCAAAGTAGACACACATCTACAGTTTGTATTACTACCCAACAGGCCCTTGTGGACATCTGCTCATTACATGCCTTCTAAAGACTTTAAACTAGATGTTGAAACATTACTGTGAGAATTTGATGGTATTAGGCAGATAAGAATTTCTGTTGTTGGATGATTGGTTTTGAGGTTATCAAACACCACTCCAGTTCATAGAAGGTATTAGATGGAGCATCATTATTCCAAGGAACACAGTTCCACATTTCCCGAGCCCAGTGCATGGGATCTAGATACATTTCTAGCCCATTCATTTGTACACTTACACTCAGGTGTTGGTGACCTGTCAGCTTCATTATATATTCATATCCATCAAATAATTTGGTCACAGTTAGTCTTTTAGTTGTGTTATAATCAACTGCTTATTAATGATTTATAAAGCATTTTTTACCTTATTATTAAAGGCATATTCATATTTGAAACCATTCATAAGCCCTTTATAAGTGAAAATGATTTAATTTCTTGCAGTAATGCAGTACTTTGCAGGGCCTACAACGTTTATGCCCGAAGCCACTAATAACCTGCATAAACAGTAACGATAATGCTAATTAATATTCTAATAGCCGCTCCCGCATTTCATGGGTGGGTGTGTTCCAGCTGAAGTCGCTCAGCTAGCCATCTTCATCCTCATTAAAGAGAATATTTATTCTAATGAGCCCTCTAATCTGGGGCCTGTTCTAATGAGCATTCTAATGAGTTCCTCCCTACTCAGCGACAGGTAGCAGGGTGGAAAATGCCCTTTTGGCAAAAGAAAAAGGAAACAAAAGGACAGCAAGCCCTCGTTCACTCTTTTGCCATCTCTCTTTCTTCTTCTTCTTTCTCAATAAAGAATGGAATGAAGAAAAGAAAGAAGAGCTTTTCGGCAGCGATGGCATTTAGCCATGCAAAAAAAAGGAATTGAATAATTCAGAGAGATGTACAAATGTCAAGGAAGAAAGTGAGTGAAAGAGAATAAACCTTCGTCCGAACAGAGTCGAGAACAGAAAAAATATAAAGTTTGGTGCCTAGACAGGATGTCTGTAGGGCCCCTGACACTGATATGATAATCATACAGTGAGTCTATGTTTTCATGCATTTTTGAGAGTTTCCTAGGCCACATTCTTAAAAGATTTAACCCTACGAGAAGATCTTAAAACTCCAGTAAAAGACTTACCTCATGGACCTGGCCTCCAGGGATTCCTGGCTATATCTTGAAGGGCATTCAGATGATCAAAAGGATCTAGGGATAGTTAATGGCATGGACCCTTGGTTTGAAAAAAAAAATACATTACACCAAAAATAGAATCACTTGTACAATTTTAGCCATTAGAAGCATATTTTTTTTCCTGCCTCAAAATTTGGTTCCTACTGATGAGGTGAGATTGAGGGGTGAGATCTAGGTGCTAAAGATTAGCATTCTCTTCCAGCTTTGACCAGCAGGGGATTAAGCAAAATATTTTTCTTCATACCCCTCCTAAGATGAACAGGGGAAACATTTTTTGAGAAGCTAGCTGCTAATAATTATTATGCTGTACCAGCTTTGACCACAAGGGCCAGCTCAAGTCAATACACTGCCCATGGACGAAACATGAGCAAAATGGCCATCATACAGTCATAAGAGAGACAAATTGTTCAGCTGTTCTTAATTATAAATACATTAATTATAAATAATTAAGAACAGCTGGACAAAACATCTGTTTTGGTGTGTATAATGGGCAGAAAAACATAAATAATGTGGAACTTACTCTCAGGAACATACTTTACACTTTTTTTTTTTAATCGTGCCTTTCAGGCTTCTGCACACATGCCATTCACATAAATGGTTATTTAAAGCAGCTATTCTGAGGCCACCTTTGAAGATAGCAAGTGCCATAATATTCTACACAGTAACTGATCCTCACCCAGTCACTCACATACATGCGGACAGTTTCACACACAAATCCAGTCACACAGTGAGACCCGGCTGAGCATGTATTGTTCACCCTTTTCGAATTAGAATCTCTGACAACTTTCAGATACTGATTGGCTTGCAGCGGAAAATTCAGAGCTGAACTCAGAGTCTAAGACATTCTGACATTTTCAGGGTTTGCCTGTCTATTCTTGACACTGCCTTCTTGACAGAATCCACAATAATCCATCAGTGTCCACATGTGACATGATGTATTGATGCCTGTCAGCACCAATCACACAAATGCTAACAAACCTCAAGTGGACTGGTGGGTTTTGGATATACCGAAAAAAACTGACCAGCCAGACAAATGAGGGTACTTTGACATTTCAAGTGTTTACAGCAGCTCAACACTCCTTAGTAGTTTTGTGCGGTTGTAAATTAATGTTGGTGAAAATATTTTTGCCTATATAATTGCTGTACTTGAGTATTTGAAGACTCATTTGAAAATTTCAACAAATATTTATGTCCTCATTTGGAAATATGAACAAATATTTGAGTTTTCATTTAGAAAAATTAACAGATATTTGAGATATGGTCATTGTTTGGCATTAAAACAAACAATAAAATTAAAATGTTTCCTTAAAAAAATACATTGAATATAATTAATCACAAGTTATCATATAATTATATGGAATTACATTGGTATTAAATTGTAAACTGAAGCAAATCAGCTCCAGCTTCAAAAGGTTTATAGCTAACAGGCACAGACAGTGAGTCAGGTTTGGTGTGTGTGTGTGTGTGTGTGTGTGTGTGTGTGTGTGTGTGTGTGTGTGTGTGTGTGTGTGTGTGTGGCATCTGCTACATCAGTGGATGCCACATATGTCTCCCATTACCACTGAGACTGGAGCATCAGACCAAATATCATGTGGTGGCCAGCTTTGTGCTAAAAAAGAAGTGACTCTTTCACTCTCACTTTCTCTCTTTTCTTTCTTTCTGTCTTTCTTCCCTCTCTACTTTTCTCTTTGTCTAGTTTTCTCTTTCCTTTTCATTTATTTTCTTTTAACCATTCTCTTTCTTCCTCTTAGTGCCTAATGTAGCTAATGCTCCCTCCTTTCTTTCAATCTCTCTCATCTGTATCTGTCTTTCTGTCTGTTTCTCTTTTGTTCCCTGTCTTTCTTTTTCTGACAATATTTATTTTGTGCATCTGTTAATCCCTTCTCTCTCTCTCTCTCTCTCTCTCTCTCTCTCTCTGCCTCTCTCCCCCCCTCTCTTTCACTTAAATGGAGCAGAAAGATGTACTAACCCTACGTTCATTAAAATAATGATTATATATTTAGTACATATTGTCATATCAAAACCACATATCTCTGTTTAATGTATTTTTGTATCATTTGAACACATCGGCTGCCTTTTTACATGCTGTGGTATATTTCAGAATAAACGGATGAACACAAAAGCTCTGGAATTAAACGCTAACAGCCTTTATCATTTTGGAGATACAGGTTTTTGTTCTGGACGTTAAGCATATGCACGTAATTAGTTGCAGATTAAGGCTGAGCTGCTTTCAAATGACTGCAGCCGGCTTCAAGGACTTAAGAAAAGCTTGTGTTTTAAAAATGTACAGAGTTGGATAAAAGTAATTAGACAAACCTGGCCTTATCCCTCAACGCCACGGTAATGACATGTTTTATCCCAATAATTACATTCTCTATCTCAGCTCTTCTGCTCTGGACGACAGAGAAATGCTGCACTAACTTAAAGGAGACGTTTTATAGCCCTGGTCCAGCAGTTAACTCAGTTATGTGGTCATAATGAAATGTCTGTGACATGTATTGGCCAAACTACCATAAGGATAAAACATCTGTTCATCTGTGTTCTTCCCAAACAGCCCTGTTTGCAATGACTGGTTTATGTAATTTAATTGACATTTAATCATCTACAGCCAGATATAAAATTTGAGCAGCGTGTATTAATACTCTAATTATCTCTGGATGTAGGTGATTTACTTTTACGCAAGCTTTGTTTTATGTGATATAAACAATAATAAATGTAATTTCAAAGTTTGTTTTTGTTCATTGTTTTCCTCTTTCTTCTCTCTTGGTCTTGCCGTTTTAATTCAGTTCTCTTCCTTCTCCACTCCTGTTTTTGCAGTTTTAGCTTGGTTTTCTTCCTTGTTTTCACTGTTTTACTTCTGTTCTCTTTGTTCTCTGCTCTGGTTTTAGCGGTTTTAACTCATTCCCTTTCCTTCCCCACTCATTTTCACCAGTTTCACATGATTTTCTCATTCCTCTGCTTTCATTTTGCTTGTTTTTTCTCAATTCTTCACTCTGCTCTTGTCTGTTTTGTATAGATTAACCCCATGCCTTTGCACACATGAACATGAGTCCAGTGATGTGATTTATGATGCAGAGATGGAGCCAAAATATCTCTAATGATCCTACTTGCTGCAGTAAGCGGAGCAAAATCAGAACGGCTCATTTTACGCCATGTTTCTGATTTAGGCAGCCCACAAAAAAACTGATTGGGTGGTCTTATTTCACAGATCAAGAGTTGGTAGATGCTCCAGTTACTCAAATGCATGCGCACAAACACTGAAAATGTGAATTCCTATCATTTGCCCACTATAAATAGACCTTTCAAGCATACCAACTAGGATTTGCTTTAGTGGTAACTTCTTGGACACAGTAATTAGCTTTGCACTGGACAGGGTGATGCCATGTCCTGGTGTTGTGGAGTTGTAAGTTTAATCCCCACCTAGGGTTGTTGTCTGTGAGCAGTTTGGTGTGTTCTCCTTGTATCTGCATGGGTTTCCTCCAGTTGCCCTAATTGTGCTGTAACTTGTTCTTCTGGCTGAAAGCCATCAAAGTCTCACACCAATTTTCAAGTTTCTGGTGTAAAGCCTATTGCTTCAGTTTTTGGGAGTACATAACCCAGTGATAAACATTAGTTTATGCTAAAGATAATTATGAATAAGACATTTCACAATCGGGCGGCACGGTGGAGCAGCAGGTAGTGTCGCAGTCACACAGCTCCAGGGGCCTGGAGGTTGTGGGTTCGGTTCCCGCTCCGGGTGACTGTCTGTGAGGAGTTGGTGTGTTCTCCCTTTGTCTGCGTGGGTTTCCTCCGGGTGCTCCGGTTTCCTCCCACGGTCCAAAAACACACGTTGGTAGGTGGATTGGCTCAAAAGTGTCCGTGTGAATGTGTGTGTGTCTGTGTTGCCCTGTGAAGGACTGGCGCCCCCTCCAGGATGTATTCCCGCCTTGCGCCCAATGATTCCAGGTAGGCTCTGGACCCACCGCGACCCTGAACTGGATAAGGGTTACAGATAATGAATGAATGAATGAATGACATTTCACAATCCACATTAATTTGGACATAAAATGTCTAAACAAAAATGAATGTTGGGAAATGGACGCTTCCTCTCGGTCTGTATTAGGTTGCTAATATTGGCTTTGTGGGAAAGTTCCTGAACATGTGTACTGAGTTATTCGGCTGGTGTTATTTTAATATATTGCCGTGGGTGTTGTGTCCTATCCCCTCCCCCTATGTGTATACACACACACACACACACACACACACCAAGGGAGACCTCCCAAAGCCTGGAAATCAAATGCTCCTTAAATCTAATTTAGCAGAACAAATAAACCGGAATAGTGGGAGACAGTGAACGAAATGCAGCTGCCTCCTTATAAACGTGGATAGAGGAGAAAGAAAAAAGACCCCCCCCCCGCCCCCCCAGGCCCAGATCTTTATTTAAAGATCCCGGAACAAAGATATTTTTCATTAAATGCCCCATGAGCTCCTTCCTTCCTTCTCTCTCTGTCTCTCGCTGTCTCTCTCTGTCTCTCTCTCTCTCTCTCTGACTGAGATCTGTCAGCTGTGGTCAAGTGCCTCCCAGCACCATGGTGATGACACACTCATTTATTTATGTGTGTGTGTGAGTGTGAGTGTGTGTGTGTGTGTGTGTTTGTGCATTCTTCACTGAGATAGAGAGAGAGAGTGAGAGGGATATTGAAGAGAAAGGAAAGTGCATTAAATATAAAGACTTGTTCACAGTGTACTACAGAGCTAGAAGGACTTTGCACAAGTGTTGAGCACAAGATTCTACTGAGCAAGCGCTGGATACTAGACACTGCATCCTGTTAAATGCACTTGAAATTATATCAAAAATGTACTAAATAGAGGTAACATAAATAAGTATATGAGGGAACAACAGATAGTATCAAGGGAGCATCAGTTATTATCAAGTGAGCATCAAACAAGCACCAGAAACTATTGAGTGGGCACAAAATCTATTGAATGAGCAGCAGATGTTAAGAACTGAGCGCTAGACACTACTAAGTAAGCACCTGAGACTATCAGCTGCACACCAGGTAATATATGGCACTTTCCACTGCATGGTAATTAATCCACTCGACTGAACTCTACTCTGCTTTTTTACTTTTCCATTAGGCAAATTGGGTACTTTAAACCTGGAACCAGTACCTCCTCACTCATAGTTCCAAGCAAACTGAGTAAGGCCTAAACGTGATGTGTCAGAGGACTGAAGTAAGTTCAACTTTTCTGGGCTAACAGTGTAAAAGCAAAGCCAGTATTATTTATTATGTCTTCCTTAAACCTGTCCCATCCCAGAGAGAATCCTATGGAGGATTTTGGGAGTTCAAATCCTTCCACCTTTACTGTAAATGCCATGTGGCTTGATTAATGGATGGAAACAAGCGTGCGAGTGGCAGAGCTAATAACAGTCTCTCGGCCTTTCTCCACGCGCCATTATCCACCGGCAACAAACAGCCGGTACTCACCTCCATGGCGAGCCGGGAGCCAGATGCAGATTAGCACGGCGATCAGATCTGATGACACTGGACTTGTGGCCATGTTTGTTTGGGGCTCGTCAATAAACAGCGTCATATTGTGTTTGTTCCTTGATACACATCAGATTACAGCCATTTTGCCTGTGTAATGATAGCAGTGTGGAGTCTGTAGTCTTTTCACTACGTGCTGAAGAATACTAATTTCTACTTTCTGCATCAGGAACATGTTGTCAGTTACCACTAGGTATGATTCAGAGACATTACTTTTGCTTGGTGAAAGGTAACACATTTATAAAAAAGGTTTTTGGCAAATTCAATATCAACAATCATCTGTGATGTCCTAAAATATGGGACAGAGGCACGTTTACCACCCTCACACATCACCATTCCTTTTTATTGATATGGTTTAATAGTTTGGGAACAGAGGAAACTAATTGTTGCAGTGTTGCAAGTGAAGAACAAGCTGTAACATGAACTTGTCTGAGCACAGACCTTCTGAGAGGAGCTCAGGCCCAGTGTTTTCAGCAGTGTGTATGCATAGAATTAACTTCTCCTCACATAATACAGTTTCAGCCTGTGTTTCTTTATGCATTGCAGTCTGAGGGCTTGAAGGCCACACATGTTCAATAATAGTGACAGGCCTTGCTGTACATTAACTGAGATTTCTGTGGATTGTATCAGTCATTTATAAAGTTATGTTTGTTTAAATGATGAAAGACCTAAATTGTTTAAATCGTGCATTGAGAAATTTTGCTTTTGAACTGTTTGACAATTATTCAAAGGTGATCAAAGAATCCTGTTTACTGTAAAGACTCTTTACAGTGTGCTTTGCACATCTCTGAAGTAAATCTCTTCCTGCTAAACACCCGCGAGTGTCTCTCATGTTTACCAAGCCTGACATACATATATATATATATATATATATATATATATATATATATATATATATATATATATATATATATATATATATATATAGGCCTATTATATACCACTCAAACAGATATATGAATAATGTGATAATGAAAATTAGCGGTTATCAGGCTAAGCCTAGAACTACCATGTCAACACATCCCTACCTTAAACCCTATCAATGTAAAGACTATGCACTTGGTGGATGCTTTTTTTTCTACATTTTATACTCACCTGCTATTGTTTAGTACATTGTGTTTTTGACCTCAGCCTGTACCTCACTATTCTTTGGATTGTCCATTTTGCTGTGTCTGCCATCTTTTTACGGTGTGCTTTGCACATCTCTGAAGTAAATCTCTTCCTGCTAAACACCCGCGAGTGTCTCTCGTGTTTACCAAGCCTGATATATATATATATATATATATATATATATATATATATATATATATATATATAAACCCTATCAATGTAAAGACTATGCCCTTGGTGGATGCTTTTTTTTCTACATTTTATATTCAACTGCTTACCTGTTACAGAAAAGTTGATTTTATTGTGAAGTCCAGTAAAAATTACAATCTGTGACATTATATTAAATCATTCTATATCAACAGGTGAAAAAGAAAAAAAGAAAAAAAACATCCACCATGGGCATAGTCTTTATATTGATAGGGTTTAAGGTAGGGATGTGTTGACATGGTAGTTCTAGGCTTAGGCTGATAACCGATAATTTTCATTATCACATTATTCATATATCTGTTTGAGTGGTATATAATAGGCCTATATATATGTCAGGCTTGGTAAACACGAGAGACACTCGCGGGTGTTTAGCAGGAAGAGATTTACTTCAGAGATGTGCAAAGCACACCGTAAAGAGATGGCAGACACAGCAAAAGGGACAATCCAAAGAATAGTGAGGTACAGTTTGAGGTCAAAAACACAATGTACTAAACAATAGCAGTCCGGATCCAAAAACACAGAGTCAAGAAGGACGTAAGGAAGGGTCATACACGGTTTGGCTTTCATTAGTAAGGTTCGCTCGGTATGTAACAAAAAGGTTAGCAATACTTCGCAAGTAGTAAATGCAACAGCCTGGGTTTATATAGTAAGTGAATGATTACGATTAAAGAACATATATATATATATATATATATATATATATATATATATATATATATATATATTTATTTTTATTTTTTTTTATTTTTTTAACTATATTAACCAGTAATTTAATATCATAATTATATCATATATCATTAATAATAATTTATTTATATATTATACATGTATTTAGAATAGTTATATTTGTTTAGTGGGCGGCATGGTGGCGCAGCAGGTAGTGTCGCAGTCACACAGCTCCAGGGACCTGGAGGTTGTGGGTCCAAGTCCCGCTTCAGGAGACTGTCTGTGACGAGTTTAGTGTGTTCTCCCCGTGTCCACATGGGTTTCCTCCTACGGTCTAAAAACACACGTTGGTAGGTGGATTTGTGACTTAAAAGTGTCCATGTGTGTGAGTGTGTGTCATCATGTGAAGGACTGGCGCCCGCTCCAGGGTGTGTTCCTGCCTTGCGCCCAGTGATTCCGGGTAGGTTCTGGACCCACCGTGGCCCTGAACTTGATAAGCAGTTACAAGCAATGAATGAATGAATGAATGAATGAATGAATTAATATTGACGTAGTAGAATATTTATAGCACATATTTCACCACAGATTCTACTTTAACCTGCACAGAATGTGAAAAACTTGTATAACCTTCAACCTACAAAACATGACATGCTCTGGAGCAGCTGCACATGAGATTACATTGACCATGTCCCATGCCAGGTATCAGGGAGATCAGGGGGTGTGGTGCAGTTCCACAATTCCCTGAAATGATAGAGCTGAATTGATGTTTGTGAGCCAGAATTGTTTCCTCGCAGCTACATTCCAGCATCTATTGTGAAGCCTTTTTGGAACAGCTGAGGCTGTTTCAGCTAGAGTGTGTGGTGGGGCACAAACTGGCTGCAATATATAGAAAAAATACTCATGATTTCCAAAGACATGTAGTGTATTTACCCTATATTACACATTCATTTCATGGTTTGCTGTGAGATATTCTCATGTGTCTCTTTGCAAGCCGTGCTTTTCACTCCTACCCCTCCACCTCCCCCTTCCCTGGAGTATACTCCGCTTTGATCACTCAGGCCTCTCACCCTTCACACTCTCACATCCTCATTGTCCTTCACCGTGGGTCAGGAACAAGACCAGTTCAGGCTGTATGTATTGAACGGATACTGTTTCCTGCATCAGTTCTCACTCTTTTTCTCTTGCTCCTTTCCATAACTCCTTCACGCATCTCTCTCTTCTCGGCCGCTCCGCAGAGTAACCGAGGCGGTCAGGCTTTATCTAATATTTTCAGAGAGTGCGTAGGATTTGATTCGCAGCATAAATGACTTAAAATCAATTTTGGCGACTTATTCCTCGCTTGTCCGTTAGGAACCCGCCAAACGAGATTATGAAGTGAATGGGCTTTGAAGGCTGCTCGTCGTTTCGGACCCTCTCTAATGCGGTTTTTGATATTGGAATCAGGCATGGGACATTGTTAGCTCTGCTGGGGATTGATGCGGGGGCTTGTTTGTCTATATATTCATCTCTATCTTTTCCTTCACACTTGAACTCCCACCCCACAAACACACACACTTCCCTTTTTTTTTTTTCAAAATGCGTCCCTAAAGCAATTACACTCAGGCTAGATTTAGATTTTGAATTGGCCACACATGAGTTTGTCCACCACCACCACCACCACCCGCCCTCTCGCTCTCTCTTCCTCTCCCTCTCGCTATTGAACTCTTATGACACATTGCCCTCTGCTGTTGAAAAATGGCACTGCACCCTCTGCCCTAAATCTGTCAATGGAGAAAATCAATAAAGCTTTGCCTCCTCCCTGGTGTGTGTGTGTGTGTGTGTGTGGGTGTCAATGTGTGCCTGTGTATATGTGTGTATGTAGTGCATGAGCATGGCACTGTGTCTGTGTGTGTGTGTGTGTGTGTGTGTGTGTGTGTGTGTGTGTGACTGTGTTTACATATAAGAATATGTAAAAGTAAAAGAATATTTTGCTTGAATGTTTTTGGGTTTTTTTATGCTATACCTTATAAATTGTGTAGTGCTTTTATAGGTGAACCCTCATTCTATTAAATGATGTGAACGGGATAGATCAGCAGAGCTGAGACAGGCCAATTATTAGGACTGTGTTACCTTACATTGCTTTAAATAAACAGACACATTTGATCATGTTCACATTAACCCAGATACATATGTTGCTCAAATTTTGCTGTAAATACTTTTCAGCCTGACTAGTGCCTTCACAGTTGTGTACGACAATAATAGGGGCTAATACATGACTAAACCATTACTGACCCTGTCTTTTACATTCCATTTCTGATAGTAATCTGGATATTCCTTTTCTTTCTGGGGGTCCCACATCCCCTTTCTCTTAAAGCTAGAAAAAATAATTCAACCTAGCTGACATAACTATAGCCATGTTCACCAGTTACCAAGATACTAAGATCTGTGACACAGTTTGGTCATAATATCCCAAGGATCCAACACCACAGCCCCATTCTTACCTTATGACTTAGGCAGTCCACAAACAACTCAGTGGGTGGCCTTGTTGTACAGTTTGTGGGTTGGTAGGCTCCAGTTCCCCAATTTGATGTGCGAAACTCTGAAAAAAAAAGTCAGTTTTTCCATAAAATGTCCCTTGTGAATTCCTTCAAAGTTTGCTGTGTGTTTAAGTATCATACAAACACATTTTGTATTGTACAGTGTTCCCTGTAAGTTGTTAAGTGAAGCCAAACTGAAGTGTACAGTGTGTGTATGGTCGCTCCCTTGAGTTTGCTGTGTCGCTTTCCTAAAGGCATGTACAACAGTGTGGGGAATCCGTTTGGAAGCTACATCTTGCCCAGTGGTGTGTTAGGGGCTGTGTGTTTGAGGATAGAAGGAGAGGAGCTGAGCTGTTTGTCTGCACCTATGAGCTGCAGCCTCCAGCACTGGGCTTTCTGCGCAGCTGGCAAAGAAAACTCCAAACCTTTCTTCCCCCCACCCCCACCTCCTCTCTAGAGAAAAGCTTTGTTGAATACATGAGTCTTGCTCACTCTCACAAAGCACATCTATGCATGCATTGTAACTGTCCAGATAATCTTTTGGTTTGTTTGTGTGTCTCTTCCAGGTGTGTGTGACTGCACGGACTTCACCACTGGCCCCTCTTGTGAACGCTGTCAGGATGGTTATTATGGAAACCCACTGGTTGGCAGCTCATCTGATTGTGTGCCCTGCCCCTGTCCGGACCGTACCACTTGTGTTCAGGTGCCAGAGACAGGGGACGTGATGTGTACCAACTGCCCAGCCAATCAGAGAGGTCAGTCACCATCTACCTGACTTCTTCATTCTCCAATGTTCATTTTAGAGTGTACCGTTACATAAGCTGTAATGGACTGAAGATAATTCCATAACAACTGAGTTGTACGCAAACCTTTGGATGGAATGGCTTATGTTTTATTGAGGTTCGAAGCTGTACTACAGGGACAGGGAATTATAACCTAGTAATTATTTTGTTATTCATGTGCTGCACCACCATGCCTCCCTTTTTCATAATGTGTTGCTTTTGAAACTGATTTGGTAATATACGTTTTGCAACTGTGTGTGTGTATGTTTTACAACATCTTTTATTTCCAGGAAACAGGTGTGAGTTATGTGAGGATGGTTTCTATGGCAACCCCCTGGGCTGGGATGGCGAGGCTCAGCCATGTGTGAGGTGTGAGTGTAACAGGAATGTAGACCCTAATGCGGTGGGCGTGTGTGACCCTGTGACCGGGCGATGTCTCAAATGCTTAGGTCACACAGCTGGGGATCACTGTGAAAGATGCCAGGGGGGTTACTATGGCAACCCCCTAGACGGCACGCTTAGTCCTTCACAGAAATGCAGACGTGAGTCAAACTTACACAAGTAATCCACAACTAATCATCCAACATCAGTACCTGATCACTTTAATGTCCTTGTGGCTGTGTGCAATCAAATTCTCACAGAAATGTTCACCATTTTGTTTCAGCTTGTGGTTGTAAACCCCATGGCACGTCTGGTTCATCAGACGACTGTGACCCTCATACGGGCCGATGCTTCTGTTTAAGTCATGTGACTGGACGAGACTGTGGTCAGTGTGAAGCCGGCTACTTCAATCTGAGGCCTGGTGTGGGCTGTGAGGGGTGGGTTATGCTCTTTTTAATCCGTTCATTAATTATTTAATTCATTCATTCATTCCTTTGGTTTCCTGGTTTCTAAATCATTTAGGCAGTTACTACATACATGTATTAAAGGCAACGTCCATGATTTTAATCAAAAAACACATAAACAAAGCACATAATAAAACACAAATTGAAACACATTAATAACACATTACACATTAATTCAACGCTTGTTTCATCACCATTTGCTAGCTCTGTTTGCACACTGAAAACCTGTGTTTGCACACTGAAACAATGTGTTTATAAACACAGGTGTCAGTAAACGGTTAAAAAAACAACATATGGTCTCAGTCTAATATGCTTGGCTTTCCCTCTCTCCCTCTCTCTACTCATGGCAGAGAAATGGCATCTAGGGTTGTTTAAACTCCCTAAACAACAAAGCATGGTGGATAATACTGATTTATTTTTGCTCTAGTTATTACTTAAGGCAAGGCAAGGCAAGTTTATTTATAGAGCACCTTTCGTACAAAAGCAATTCAAAGTGCTTTACAGAAAAATAAATTAACACAATTTAAAGTTAAATTAACACAAATTAAGGTAGAACTGCTGCCACATTTGGGAGTGTACTAACTGCATGAAAGTAAACAGAGACCAAAAGTGCTAAAAAACTAAACAGCTGGAGTTACAAATTACTTTCTGTGGTCATTAAAACAATGCATAAAAGCTTACAGACAAGTTAAACATCAGCCAAACAACAGTCATTTTTTCCTCTAATCTACCATTCCACCTTAAAAGGCGCAGAGCTTCTGTATGTAAACAAACAAGAGAACAGCAGTTTCCCCACCATCGTAGATGTCCCCTTTAAGTCTAGTTATGGATTTTATGCCTATAATTAATTTCCAATAGAATTTACCAAATAACTGTCATTGGAAATTCATTATAGATGAGATCTATGATGAATCCTCTGCAAAGGATTTCATGGATCAAGTCTATCCAATGTTTATAATCATCCCCTCACCACAGCTGATCAGTAAAGCAGCAAGATGCCTGTTCTCCTTTCTGCATCACAGGTGTAACTGTAATCCCATTGGCTCCTCCTCTCCAGCATGTCATCCAGTCACAGGCCAGTGTGTGTGTCGGACAGGTGTGGAGGGCAAGCGATGTGACGCGTGTCGAATGGGCTTCTTCGGATTTTCCTCCAGAGGCTGCAGAGGTACAAATTTCTCAACCAAGACCCAAAATTAGAGTGATATGAGCATTGTAAAATGTATGTTCTCTAGTTTTACATGCAAAACACCTTATGGAACTGGCTAGTAACTCAGTTAGGAACTACTCCACAAGTGGGGGTGCTATTGCACTTGTCTTCAGTGACACTTTGTGTCCCTGTTAACAGCTTGTTTTACATTTGCAAAGGTTCAGTACAATACAGTTAAGCCTATAGCAGTGACCATAAGTTAATTATTTATTAATTGATCTTACCAAGCAAATATACTAATAATAATTCAGCTAAACATACTACTACTATTATGTTATGCTAGCTTTTAAATGTGAGGTTCCTCATGGGACTGGCATCATGTTTATTCATTCATTCACTTACATACTCAGTCACTCATTCACATTATCACACACTCATTCACATACTCACATATATACACACTAATTTACTTACTCATTCACTCAATCACACGTTCACACATGTACTCAGATTAACTCACACATACCTACACTCACTCATATACATACTCACTCATTCACTCATATACTCAGACACTCCCTACTCACTCGTGTACATATTCATTTACTCACTATTCCACTCACACATGCACATACTCACACACATACAGTACATACTCACTCATTCATACACTCAGTGCTTTGAAGAGAATTGTGCTTCATTAAACTGCTCTTATAAACCACTTCACTCTGTGCTAACTCTTGTTTATGTGTAAAATTACAGCTTGTAATTGTGACCCCATGGGTTCGACCTCCATGCAGTGTCATGGCAACGGGACGTGTCCTTGTCGCACAGGTTTTGTGGGATATAAGTGTGATAAATGTGAGCTGAACTTTTACCTTAACCCTGTGACTCACCACTGTGAAGAGTGTCCAGTGTGTTATAGCCTCATCAGAAACCAGGTAACTTTGTGTATGTGTGTGTGTGTGTGTGTGTGTGTTTGTGTGTACACCAAGGCATTTGCCAGTTTATTAAAAACGCCTGTCTACCTACCACACACTGGCAATTTAATCAGAAACACAATATAGATACATTTTATAGGTTTACAGTTGCTAACTGTAGCTCATCTGTCCTCTGCCCTGCCCATGAAAAGTAGGGGACAACCCAAGGTCAACCACTGATCATCTGTTACCCTGTTAAGTTTGCCTACTCTATATTACAGCTTTCGTTATTTGCTGTAAACTGTTTTCAGTTTCTCAAGGAATCAGGTTTTTTTTCAACACCTCTGCTGTGTCCCAGTTGTGTTCCACACACTAATACTACACAGTATATACTATACAAGCCGAAACTCAAGTATCTCCCTCCACACTGTGAAGTGCACATTGTGGGTCATAAAGTAACAGTCTCTGCATTTATATTCCATATATGTTTCAAATACCTCTGCCTAATATTTAGCGCACTCTGTGGGTATTGGGGTAGTATTAGTTTTATAATCTGTAAACTGCACTATGTACCATGGAGTAGGGCATAATTTGCAACAAAACCTTCCAGATGTGAGAAGCTGCTCATTTTCCTTTTCTTTTTGGGTTGTGGGACAATATGGTCCATCACAAATATAATCAAAAATCGACAGGTTCTAATTATACATTGTGCATTATTAGTATACACAAACTTGTAACTATACTATATACACTGCATACTCAAACATTCGTTTTTTTAGTGTGCAACTGGGACACAAGGGCGGCACGGTGGTGCAGCAGGTAGTGTCACAGTCACACAAATCCAGGGACCTTGAGGTTGTGGGTTCGATTCCCGCTCCGGGTGACTGTCTGTGAGGAGTTTGGTGTGTTCTCCGCATGGGTTTCCTCCGGGTGCTCCTGTTTCCTCCCACAGTCCAAAAACACACGTTGGTAGGTGGATTGGCGACTCAAAAGTGTCCGTAGGTGTGAGTGAATGTATCTGTGTGTCTGTGTTGCCCTGTGAAGGACTGGCGCCCCCTCCAGGGTGTATTCCTGCCTTGTACCCAATGATTCCAGGTAGGCTCTGAACCAACCGCCACCCTGAACTGGATAAGTGGTTACAGACAATGAATGAATGAATGAACTGGGACACAGATTTAGTAGTTGTCAAAAACGCCATCAATGGCCTTAAAGACTGGGCTCTGGGGTAGTCAGCCATTCTTTGTTTGATGTAATCATTTTCTTCTTTTGTGCCGATTTCCTTTTCTCGTGAATGGCTTTTTTACTGATCCACAACCTTCATCCTTTCAGACCCCTAGTGCTGAGCTCCTTTGCAAAATATAATTACTTTTAGCAGATTACTTTATATCTAACTCCTGAATACTCAATGACTGGTGGTCTAGTACTTAGCTATATATATATATATATATATATATATATATATATATAACTATATATAAACTATATATAGTTTGTAATACAGTGGCAACTTATTGATTACACCCTCCCTGTCCCCTCTACACTGTATCAATGACACCAAGTGTCCCGGACTGTACCCATGCTGTACTTATCAGCACCTCCTAGCTCCCCACTCATGTAACCAGCGTAGAGGCTAAACGGCTCACTATTCAGACACCCCACTATCACCCACTGCCAAGAGTGCTTTCCAGCCAAGCTGCTCTTTGTCTCTCAACAATAGAGAATTACTGAGGCATGTAGCTTCATTTCCCCGTTGAGAGGGAAGTGAGGTGCCTCTTGTTTGTCAGACAGCAGTGTGAGCACAAAGCTAGCGAAACAGATGCCACCCACATTCGCACTGGAAAATGTAAATACATGCTCCCAGATCACAGCGCTGTAGACTGGATGGCTTTTAAGCCGAGAATGGGAGCACCACTGAAACCTCTCAAGGCAGGAGAGCCAGGGAAAGAATAGGAGTCAGTTCTGAGCCCACAAATGAAGTTTTTAATTGCATATGGTTATTATGGTTATTATGTTTAATACAGGGAAGCTACAAGTCTCTTAAATGGCTGTTAATGTGGAATTTGAAAGCACTGAGATTATGGAGATTAGGTCTTTACTCAGGAAGATCATTGGCCGTGTTTAATATGGGTGATTATATAAAAGTTATGTGAATATGCCAATAAATCATCACAAGTATCTCCAAAATGTTATCTGTGCTGGAGAAGGCAAAAACCTTCTTTACTTCCAGTGTAAGTCATTGTAAGTGCACCTTTCCCAAGTCAGTTTGGAGCATTTCTATTGGTCAATTGTTCACGAAAGTTCCACAAAACGCAAAGGACATCCCCTTAGTTCAGTTGGTAAAAATTAAAATCCAAAAATAAAAATGGAGATTTGCTCAGTCGAAGGTTGGGTTATTTCCTAATCTTTAGAATTTTGCAGTTGACTACACAGTAAATTTTCACTATTAAAATAAACTGAGATGGGACAGGACTGCAGTTCAGATCATATATTATTTCTATTTCACATACTATTTAAAACACTTACACTGGGGACAGCAATGGACTTAAAGGAACACTAGGTAGTATATATACACGAGACTTACAGCTTCAAAATGATTGTGATGCTCCACTGACCTGTAATAAGAAAAACAGAGTTTCTGTCACTACTCCCTTCCTGGTTTCCTCCCTTCCTCCAGTTACATAGTGCAGTTTCTGCTGTGCTGATCCCAGAATAGCAAAAACAGAGGTGCTTTTCTCCCTGTGATAAGTCAGTGGGACATCAAAATTATTTTAAAGCTGACATTTTAAGATAAAAACACTAGCAAGTGTTGCTTTAAGTAAAATGAGACGACAAGTCATCTGACAGGACAAGAGACATTCCATGAGTGCTGATATTGAGTATAACAATGCTGGGACTTCACAGGTCTATTGTTCTATTAGGCCTTCGCAATACCACCCTAGACAAAAGCCCTACAGCATCAGCAGCTGTCTAGACTTTGGGTGGTTTTACACTTATATGCCTTATATCTATTGCAGGATGCACATTTGACAGTTTTATCCCAACAAATGAACACAGATCATGTCTACTTGAGAGGATGTTCCCATAAACACCACCCTTAAAATCTGCACTTTGTAGAATGTTGTCACTAGTTTCTTACTCTCCTCCAAAAGTGACATAATGCCATTTCTGCAGTGCTTAGCCCAGAGTATCAACCACACAGACTCTATTCTCCTTATTACAGGTTACTGAGTCGCAATGATCGTTAAGCTGTAATTTTACCTAGTGCTATGTACATAGGTACATGTAAATGATACAAGGTGGTTGCCTGTAGCAACACAGACATACATAATCAGTGTATTCAAAAAGTTTCCCACCAGGAGGTACCACAGGAACACTCTGTGATCTCAGAAGCTGAAGTCAGACACATCAAAATTTTCATTGCAGCACAAACTGGCCGAGTTGTGACGGAAACACTGTTTTTAACATGGCAGAGCAGTCCATCAACAGTGAAATATCAAATAATACTGTACAATATGTACTTAATTGTAAGAGTAATATTGTTTTCAAACAACTGCAATGAAAGCATATGTTGAATGCAGCGGCGATTGCTCTAAGACTGCAAGGGAAGCTCAGCTTCCCCTAAAATGTCAAAAAATAAGTGATCAAATATATACTGTTGTGTGTACATGTCAGTGAATAAATATGCACTACAACGCGCTCAACTTTTGTTCAGAATCAGCTTCTTATCACTGGTAAAGACGCTGCTTTCCTCTCAATCATTCCCGTAGTTTCACAGTGATTTAAACAGTGAGGATGCTGAGCATCCACAGAGTTCAATAGCGAAGCAGTGAAGTGCAGCGAAACGAGACGAGTCATTGGATAAATGCTGGGCTTTGTCCCGCCCATCGGATGCTCAGCGTCTCTAGGGGTCTATGGGGCAGTGGGCTGGCCTTGGCTGGCCCGGATGCTCAGCTTCTGCATGATGATTGGATGATCTGTCTGAGGCTGAATCCCTTTTTGATTGACAGCGAAATGAACGAATCAGCGATGCTTTGGTGTAAAGATCCGTGGGAGCACAGGCGGACACACTTCACATGGGCCAAGGCCGTTTAAGCAGCCTAGCTCTGCTGGCCATTGAGAGGACACTAGTCAAGTGTCAGGATTCACGGAGCGGACTGACGGAGGCGGACGCATTTGCTAAAACACGGTATTTTAATTATAAAGAAAGGAATAACAAAACAACGACAGGAAACAGTAGTTACAACACAACACGAAATGAAACTAAACTAACACTTAGATAGACTATACTGGGGAGCGAAACGACGAAGAGAGAAACTACAGAGACAGACAGATAACATGACTGACATGACAAAAGAGAATGTGAACGAAATGAACGACAAACAGGACACGAGACAAGAGGGCTTAAATACTAACACAAATGAGACACACCTGGACAGATAACGAGGGGACGGGTTAACAAATGACAGACGAGGAGGCGGAACAAAGGCGGAGACTCGAACATAAACAAAACAGAGCCATGTGCAAATAAAGCACATGGCGGGGACAACAGACTGACAGGACGAAGGCGTGACAGATGCCCCCCCCAAGAACGCGCAACTCCCGGGCGCGTACTCCTAAACCCCCCAGGAGCTGGCGCAGGAGAGGGCACGAAAAACATGACAGGACTCAGGACAGGACGGGAACCGACACAGGAGCTGGGGACACGACAGGACCGAATATACGAGACGGGACATGGGACATGACAGGAGACTAACAAAGGGGGGTAACAAGAGACGAGAACGGACTGGACAGGACAGGAGTGGACACATGGGAATTGACGGGAGACTGGACTGGAGACAAGACAGGGGACTGAACGTGGGACGGATACGGAGACTGGACACGTTTGGGGACAGAAGACTGGACATGAACAGGTGACAGAACAGGGGACTGGAATGGAGACGGGACTGATGACAGGACTGGGTGCTGGGACTGGATGGGAGCAGAGACTGGTGACGAGACAGGGGTATGTGACTGGACAGAAGACAGGACAGGTGACATGACACTAGACGGATACGGAGACTGGACTGGAGACTGGACAGGGGATTGAAAGGGAAACTGGACCGGAGACAAGACAGGTGACTGGACATTGGACGGATACGGGAACTGGACGTGAGACAAGACAGAGGGTTGAAACGGGGACTGGACAGGAGACGGGACAGCGGTTTGAGACAGAGACTGGACTGGAGACAAGACGGGTGACTGGACGTTGGACAAATACGGAGACTGGACATGACTAACAGGGGACTGGACATGAGACAAGACAGAAGGTTGGAACGGGGACTGGACAGGACTAAAAGAGGACTGGACATGTGACGAGACTGAGGGTTGAAACGGGGACTGAACAGGACTAACAGGGGACTGGACTGGACTTGGTAGGGGAACAGTGACCAAGACGTTTACGGGGACTGACACAAACACAGTGACCGGGACAGGGACAGAGACAAAGGCAGACACGGGTACAGGGACAAGGACAGAGACGGGAACCAGGACAGGGACTGACAAGGGAACCAATACAACAGGGGAGTGCCCAGGACTGGCTAATGTCTGTTGGGCAGTCTGAGGAACCAGCCTGGGCAAAGTTCTGGGGATCGGCCCTGAAGTCCTTCGGGCCGACCTACGGACATGGACAGGAGAGGCCGTAGCCACAGTCACGGGGACAGGAGCGGCCGTAGCCACAGTCACGGGGACAGGAGCGGCCGTAGCCACAGTCACGGGGACAGGAGCGGCCGTAGCCACAGTCACGGGGACAGGAGCGGCGGGTGCCGCCATCACGGACACTGGAGCGGCGGGTGCCGCCATCACGGACACTGGAGCGGCGGGTGCCGCCATCACGGACACTGGAGCGGCGGGTGCCGCCATCACGGACACTGGAGCGGCGGGTGCCGCCATCACGGACACTGGAGCGGCGGGTGCCGCCATCACGGACACTGGAGCGGCGGGTGCCGCCATCACCGAGACAGGAGCGGCGGGTGCCGCCATCACGGACACTGGAGCGGCGGGTGCCGCCATCACGGACACTGGAGCGGCGGGTGCCGCCATCACGGACACTGGAGCGGCGGGTGCCGCCATCACGGACACTGGAGCGGCGGGTGCCGCCATCACCGAGACAGGAGCGGCGGGTGCCGCCATCACCGAGACAGGAGCGGCGGGTGCCGCCATCACGGACACTGGAGCGGCGGGTGCCGCCATCACGGACACTGGAGCGGCGGGTGCCGCCATCACGGACACTGGAGCGGCGGGTGCCGCCATCACCGAGACAGGAGCGGCGGGTGCCGCCATCACGGACACTGGAGCGGCGGGTGCCGCCATCACGGACACTGGAGCGGCGGGTGCCGCCATCACGGACACTGGAGCGGCGGGTGCCGCCATCACGGACACTGGAGCGGCGGGTGCCGCCATCACCGAGACAGGAGCGGCGGGTGCCGCCATCACCGAGACAGGAGCGGCGGGTGCCGCCATCACCGAGACAGGAGAACCTGCAACTTCCTCCTCGGAGGCAGGGGAACCTGCAGCGACGTCGTCCTCGGCGGCAGGGGAACCTGCAGCGACGTCGTCCTCGGAGGCAGGGGAGCCTGCAGCGACGTCGTCCTCGGAGGCAGGGGAGCCTGCAGCGACGTCGACCTCGGAGGCAGGGGAGCCTGCAGCGACGTCGTCCTCGGAGGCAGGGGAACCTGCAGCGACGTTTTCCTCGGAGGCAGGGGAACCTGCAGCGACGTCGTCCTCGGAGGCAGGGGAGCCTGCAGCGACGTCGTCCTCGGAGGCAGGGGAGCCTGCAGCGACGTCGTCCTCGGAGGCAGGGGAACCTGCAGCGACGTCGTCCTCGGAGGCAGGGGAGGCGCGCGTCGCGCTCACAAAAACAGGAGAGGCGCGCGCCGCGCTCTCGAGGACAGGGGTTTGTGCTGCTCGCCGGGCTCGCGCTGGAGCTGTAAAGGGTTTAGGGGGTTTCACAGGCGCACCCATTAGATCACCTCGAGGTGCGCCCCTGTTAGCCTCAGACCTCAGAGCTACTGAGGTGAGGCTAACAGCCCCTACCCTTAACGCCCCCCCAAAAATTTCCCCGGACCTGAGGGGGTAATCCTCCAGCGAGGGGGGAACTCCAGCACGGTTCTTCCGCCGACTCTTTCGACTCCTGCTGGCGCAACTACTCGATTCCCGAGTCGACTCCTCCGCTATAGGATCCGGAGCAGCGCCAGGCAGGAGCTGGAGCCGGCGACTCCATTCCGAGGCCGCTTTCAAAGCCTCCCCCACAGGATCTTTGGGGCCTGTGCGGAATGGAGTCCGGCGAACGGCACATCCCTTGAGATAATATTCCGTGCTAGCTGCGTCCTGTTGGTCGTTCATTCTGTCAGGATTCACGGAGCGGACTGACGGAGGCGGACGCATTTGCTAAAACACGGTATTTTAATTATAAAGAAAGGAATAACAAAACAACGACAGGAAACAGTAGTTACAACACAACACGAAATGAAACTAAACTAACACTTAGATAGACTATACTGGGGAGCGAAACGACGAAGAGAGAAACTACAGAGACAGACAGATAACATGACTGACATGACAAAAGAGAATGTGAACGAAATGAACGACAAACAGGACACGAGACAAGAGGGCTTAAATACTAACACAAATGAGACACACCTGGACAGATAACGAGGGGACGGGTTAACAAATGACAGACGAGGAGGCGGAACAAAGGCGGAGACTCGAACATAAACAAAACAGAGCCATGTGCAAATAAAGCACATGGCGGGGACAACAGACTGACAGGACGAAGGCGTGACATCAAGTCCCTGGAAAAGACGCCTTGTTGTTACGACAGAGTCACAGATCATTTTCTTAAAAAGGAACGGAGGGTAGAATTTACATATAAATAAACCGACACATTTTATGATGTAGGCCGAAATTGAGCTTCCCTCCTTGAAAGACCAGCATCCGCCACTGGTTGAATGCATATGTATAGTACATATATGGTGTATAATACGTATGTTCAGAAACACCCGAAAGGCTAAAATCAACCTGACATGAAAATTATTTTGTTGGGTTTTTTTTTTTAGACTTCACACATAAACCATAAGAAATGCAACTAGTTTGACCTCAGATGAAACCACCACCTGACATGCACTTGAAAGCAGCAAAAGTAGCATGCTAGTGTGCAGGTGGATGTTTATGTGTTGCTTGGCAACAGTCCAGTCCAGTTGTTGAACTATTTGTGTGGGCGGAGCAAAAAAAAAAAAAAAAAAGATTAAATCAACAAACCAATCATATCCTGTTGCGAGTTATTATTGTCAGCTCTTGTAGAACTCTTTTATAAAAGCAATATCCCACTCGAGGTCATGCTGTTATTGAATATCTGCCTGCGGCGTAATGTCTGTGACTATACCACAGCCAGGCTGATAGTCACTGGTACAGCACTCCCTCTCATATGATACCACCTAACTATAATTCACAGCCAATTATCAGCCTGGAATGAGCTTGAATAAATTTGTCAACAAGTCGTAGGATAATAGCACCTCCGGGACTTTACCTGTCCACATGATTCTCTTCGGGAAATGTTTTTTATACCTTGGTAGTAAAATTAGAATCATAACAGATTTTATTCTTTTTTTTTTTTTTTTTTTTTGAGATGAGAGGCTGAAATAATTAAGAACAAGTGAGTAAATTAAGTTTTTGATTATTACGTATGACCCATGTGCATTCTCTAAATAATAAATATCCAGTCTGGTGAATTTTATTATGAACTTTATCATTTGCCATATGGTAAGTCAGTAACAACATTGGGCCAAGCCTTTCAGAATACACAGTACTCTACCAGAGGGATGCATACCACATTGAAGGTCCTTTTCTGCTAATTGGATTTATGCTAATTGCCATAAATTTCACAGCCAATGTATGTATCCCTCTGGCTGACAACTATGGATTCTGCAGTGGGCTGTTTGAATTTGCGCTAATTAGTGTTTGTGCTAATTCCAGGACTTCAGAACTTTCCCTGCACTTGGTTTATTCATAACATTCTTTACCATTTCATTCTGCAGCATGCAGGGTCGTAGGGTTCTTGGTGTTCTTCTGGGTGCTCTTTTGGGGAAACACTCAATGAGTCCTCTCCCAACATAACGTAGTCAATTTGCAAAGACGTGTTAACTTTCTAAAAGTTGCATCTTTAATTTCTCGCTAGAGCTGTGAGGCTTCAAATACCCATTGGTCACACATAGTTTGTACATTCTCCATAGAAAAGGACTGACCAATTGAACAAGATGCTGCATGAGCTCTCCAGAATTAGGCTGTTGGAAAACTGGAGATGTCTTTTCTGGAGTAAATTAGCTTCATTCAGTACCTTCAGGATGAGCTGGAGTGGTGTTTGTGATCTAGAAATAAACATCCAACATTAAAGCTAACATGGATCAGAAACAGTGCTGCTGGAGTTTTTAAACCCCACAGTGTATTCCAACAGCTGGCCTGGGAATAGTCCACAAACCAAGGGAACGATCGATACAAACTGTGCAACAACAGACCAGAACTACTGAGTGTGTGTTACACATACACTTATTTGTACACCTAACACAGTGGTATTTTGACACAAACACTATATCCTCCCACATCCCTTCTGAAATCAAGAGTTAATAGGATGTTTTGCCCTCTGGGTACAGCTTCAACTCTCCGGGCAATGCTTGTTTGAACCCTTTGCTGAGAATTGTATGGCATTCAGCCGTGAGCCTGACCTTAGGTACTGATTTTGGATAGTTAGTATTGAATCAGACAGCAATTGATACAAACCTAGCAGCTGCTATTCTCTTCAGCCTCCTTAGCCAAGTCAACAAGACCCCCTTCAAACTGTTTGAAACTGTTTGAAGTGTCTGCAGAATTTTTTTCTTTTTCCTGCTAGGTATGCAGCTATTAGCATGCATATGTTTTGGGACTGCCCTGCCATTAAAAGCCTCTGTTCAGCTGTCGCAGCTGTGTGGCCCGTTCCTCTCACAGCTTCTCTTCTATTGTGATTGACTGACTCTGGGCTGCAGCATGTTATTTTATGCATCTTCTATGCATAAGAAAAGGTCAGTTTGAAAAGTGAGACCTGCAGTCTCTGTTGGAATGTCCAGAGAATTTGGTCTATGCTGTTGTGTGTTGTATAAGAACCAAAGGGGACAACTCTATCTATATATGAAAAATGTTATGCAGATATTTTAGTTCCACTGAATATATATGTTCACTTTGAAGTTGTACAATTACAGATTGTAGGCTATTTGTTGCATATTTTGTTAGCCGTGTTTCATCCTGTTCTGTGTGGGACCCCCACACAACCAGAACAGAGCAGGTATGATTAGTGTGGTGGATCATTCTCAGCACTGCAGTGACACTGCTGTGGTCTTGGTCTGTTAGTGTGTGTTTTGCTGGTACATGTGGATCAGACACAGCAGTGCTGCTGGAGTTTTCAAAGTCCTCAGTGTCCCTGCTGGATTGGTTACAGTCCACCAGCCAAAATCATCCAGCCTACAGCATCCTGTGGGCAGTGTCCTGTGTCCGCTGATGAAGGACTAGAGGATGACTAACACAAACAGTGCAGTAACACATAAGAGCTACCGTCTCTGACTTTACATCTACAAGATTAACTCACAAGGGAGGTGTATACTGAACTCCCGCAGCACTAACACAGCACCACCACGTCAGTGTCACTGCAGCGCTGAGAATGTTCATAAATAATACCTGCTTTGTTGGGCTCTGGCCATTGAAGAACATGTCTAAAGTTACAGAGCAACAGATGTGCAGTCTGTTATTGTTGTACTACAAAGTGCACCTATATGGTCAGTAGAGCTGGAAGAATGGACAATGAGTGTAGTAACTCTGTAGTCATTTTAATGTTATGATAATTTTATATATTGAATTAAATATCGGTAAATATTTACTCCATGGCATATTTTTCAGATTTAAGTTCATGTAGTGGACAGTAGACTCCAGTGTTGACATATTGGCCCTTCACTTGGGGCCAAAATGTAGGGCTCTGGATATATATTTATGTAAAAATCTCATAATCTCATATAAATTGAGTAAATGGAATTGGGCCTGATGAAATGACACTTAGAACCTATTGGTTGCAATCTACTACATTGCAAGGATCAAATAGTGTGACAATCTGAACATGTGCTAATGTGCAAAATAATTTGCATTCCCAACAAATTTATGGGTGACACATGATATAGCAATAAACTTGTCTGGTGTGAAATAACAATATGGCTGAGTGGAATTTCATTGATGTCCCTTTTAGCCCAGAAGCCTAGCACCCAATATTAAAAGCAAAACTCATTTTTTTTAAACCATTTTACCACTAAAAAGCCACCCCTTTTAGCTTCAGATGTTTCAGCTGGCGGAAAAATGACCAGGTTTTCTGTTGTGTTCTAAATGAATGCTTGCAGACAGCATAAGCGCTCATTTTATTCCTTCACCCACCTACGCACAGACACCACCTCTCAGGATAAGCAAGCATGATGCATTCCACTGATGCTCACTGCCTTGCACTTAATTTCTAATTGCCAAGTCATTCTGAATGTGAATGTGTGGGAAGGAATGCTTGCATTTGAACCAGTATAATGATAGCCCTCGGCTCGGCCGGGCTCAGGTTAATCAGGTGTGGTAAATGTAATGATCCCCAATTTGTCAGAACCATAACACAATAGTGTTGGAATGTGTTTTCCACATATCTCTTTGAGTTTTCAAATTCGTCTTGCTGAAATGCTGTTTTTGCTTTTGCTAAAACTCCCCCAACCTGGAAGATAGGTGGCAGGACTGTGGTTCCTCCAATGCATGAAGGCAGCTGCTGCTTCTTATTGACACTGCTGCTAACACAACAACATAGGAAAGCTCAGCACATTTGGAGAAGAATGCTAATAGTTCAGATCTGTTGTGTTAGCTAACTCGTGCCCATGCTAGCTGGCATTTTGTTGGTGATGAGTGGAGCCGGCAAGAAAGAGACCAGAGTAAAAGTAAACAAACTCATGTTGAACCAAGTGGTTACTGAGCTGAGCTGTTTCCAAATCTAAACAAAATAAGGTTTTGTGAGGTGAGTTCCTGCAGAAAGGTACAGAGGCAGTTACTCAGAATATCTGTCAATGTCTTTGTAACTGTATGTAGGAGTAAATGCCTGTAGCTTGTGTCCATCAGTATGTCAGTGTGCCATAACAACAGAAATTAATAAAAACTGTTGCAAAAAATTGTGATGAACTACACTGATGCTATTAATAGCAATTATTTTTTTAATTGTCTGACAACACAAATTTTATATATGCCAAGAAATGAATATTTGCAGTTTTTAAATGAATTTATTTCAATTAGTCATTAGTATTTAATGAATGTGATTTTTTATATATATCTTCAGGCCCATAAACTCAAAACCAAACTGCTGGAATTGGAGCGACTGCTGTCCAACTACGACTGCAAGAACTACAGACACCGCATTTACATCCGGCCTCATCACATTCGTCAACAACAACAACAAAATATGCTGGAGAATCAAGTCTATGACCATCAGGGCGAGGATTATCTGCCCAATGCCCTAGAGGATTTCCTGGCCATTCAAGGTGTCTAATGGCAAAATCAAAGCTAAAACACCAGCCTGGGGAATGAATGAATGAATGAATGAATGAATGAATGAATGAATGTTCTATGATAACTATAGTTTTGCACTGGAACTACAGGTACTAAAATGCTAATAACAGAAGGTTAGAGCTATAACCTTTGCAGTAGGCAAAACTATCTTATGCATGCCTTATTATTATTAATTAAGCATGAAGTTAAATATATGTTAAATGAGCTAAAACATAAATTGGTTAATATGCCTTCCTGCATTTCTTAATGAAAGACTGAGCATATTCTCCTTGTTACTGTACAGAGGCAAGAGAAGCATTTATGAGCCAGTTCTCACAGCTAGACACATCTGCACAGACTCTAGAGATGCAGCTGCGTCACTTTGCCATGGCAGTGAACTGCAGCCTCCAAGAGGACAGAGATAACATAGAGGAAACAACAGGAATAAACGAATGTCAAGCTCTAGTTGACACATTTACTGTTGTCACAGATACAGAGAAACGTCTGCAGACAATGACCTTTGACCTTAACAGCCTGGTGAGTCTTATTGTTGTTATATTTGTTCCCTTAATTTATAAAAACACTCACTTGAGTTCTTTACACTGCACTTGTGATTTGTGCTAAGTTTGTGCTAATTAATTTCCTGCAGTAACAGAGTTACAAGCCAATTCGAAATGCTCTTGTCTTGTCTAAATGCCTCTCTCCCTGTTTCAGGTGATTCCTTTTGTGATCCCGAAAGGACCAACCCAATGGAACACCCTAGTGAATGAATCTGAAGCTTTAATGAAGAGGTACTCTTGACCATTGCAATTATAGTCCAGTCTTAGCCAAAGCAAAGACTGGTCACAAAGATGTATTAAGTTCATAGAGTTAACCGTGTTACAGCAAAGTGAATTCAAGCACAAGACTCAGTTTGACTCCTTTTGATTCAATCTGGCCTCAGTTTATTCTGTCAGATTCAGTTAAAACAGGGATTTACTCTGATTCAGACAAATTTGTTTTGATTCAGTTCAGATTTAGTCTGATTCAGTCTAATTTGATTCAAAGTGGTATTCACTTTGATTTAGTCTCATTTTTCTTTGATTTTATGATTTAAAACACAAAGATTTTTTAGATTCATTTCAGTTTGATTCAGACAAGAAATCACTTAAATTTAGTATAATTTGATTTAGAATTATGATTTGATTTAGTCATCATGAGTTCATCATAGATGCAGTAGTTCTTATTTAATCCAAAAGCGTATATGACTCAAAATATATGATCTGACTTGTATTTTTTCACAGTCATAAAGAACTGGCTGCTCACATTGAAGAGTTAGCAGTTGAAGCTTTCATAGTGTCTAACAGAACCTACTCCATTCTGATGAATCTACTGGATGATAACTCCACTGAGTTCCACGTTCAAGATCTTAGAGAGCAGTGAGTCATCATGTGTACTCTTTATTTTAATCTGTTTGTTGGGACAAAATTAATATGGACATTGTTTCCCTGTGAGAAAATTAATATTAGGCATGTCCACAACCCCTGGATATGTAACATTTGTATGTAAATGAAACACTTTTCAATGCAGAAAGGAAGTTCTTTTGGGAAACTGGGATGATTTGTGAGCTGCCTAAATCAGTAAACAAGGGTTAAAAGGAGTCATTTTGATTATCTGCTGAATCTACACTGCGCACAGAAACTTTAGAATCTGAGCTGTCTCCTCATCTGAGTCTCTCCAATCACTGTCCTTGTTTATATGAGAGAGCAACGATGACAATATACACATAAAATATGGAGAAAAGAAAACAGAAAAGAAAGAGAACAGAGCAAAAACTGCTAAAATCTAGAACTTATTTTCCTTGCTCCTCACTCCTGGGCTCTCGTGCTGTACTGAGCTGTGGCACATTTTCACATAAAGGAACAGGTATCGAAACTGAACAGAAACCATTCTGAACAGATTTGTGTAGACAGGGGGAGAACGATGCTGTGATGTTTGATCCTTGTGGCCATTTGACTAAAGCATGTCACAGAGGTTCCATTTAAACCCCAGAACTGTGTTCACTTGCACAAAAGGGATAAAATTTGTTCCTTTTGTCTGTGAGAAAGTTGAATTTGGATTTAGAACACTCTTCCCTAGACTGTCATATGTATTCTCAGTTTCTGCTTGAAAAATAGTGTGAGACATCATGCTGATTCATTGTGTGTGTGTGTGTGTGTGTGTGTGTGTGTTTTTATCAGACTGTCAGAGATGCAGCAGCTAAAGGAGAATCTCACACTTCAGGCAAATGAGACCCTAGCTGCCTGTCTCTCAGTGCAACAGCGGCACACTGAGGCATCGGCCATTTTACACAACATCAGCTCTGACACTCGACTGAACCTGCACAAGAACAACAGCAGCTCCAACATCACATCGCCCTCCCAGCAGCTCAGTGAAGCAGATAACACAGCAACACCAGCAACACAACTCATCCAGGTCCATAAACAGAACACAAGACATGCACAATTACCTGCCATTCACTGCGCTAGGATTTTGGCTTTGTTGCGTTCCAAAGAATAACATGTCTCTATTTTTGTGGACCTTTAGTTTACTACATCATTTGAACATAGCAGCTGTCATTTACATTGTGTGAAAATGTCATGAAGAATGGACCAATATAAAATCTCCAAAATTGCTTGGAATTAATTAATTTCACATTGACTTCCACTGAAAGTTAAGAGTTAAGTTTAAATCTATTCTTTCCTAAAGTTATATTTTGAAGAAAAATTATTTTTCCATTGGACAACGACGAGTAATGAGTGTTGATAATGGAGTTGGTACTCCTTATTTTCACACCTCTCACTAGAATCATTTTGGGTCAGAGAATTCAGTTTTAGATCCAGATAATGAACTTACTTAAAACAAACAAGCTCATACTCTCACTCACATTTAGCATTCAGAAAATACTCCATAAGAGGGCGCTATTAGCACTGAAGCAGCTTCATTAATGCAGTGCTTTACATAGAAGCCCCTGTTTGTTATTGGACAATAGTGTATAAGGATGTACAAGAAATGTTACTAGACCTAGAACTGCTGCCACACATCTTTAGGGTATCAGGGTCCTGGATCAGGCCACTGTCAATGAGGAGTTCCTCCCACAGTCCAAAAACAAATGGTAGGTGGATTGGCACTACCTACATGAAAAACACTTGTCTCCCAAAATTGTAACTTTACAATGTAGATTTTATTTGAACAGTAATTTTGGGGCAGTTCTATTGGTCGGTTCATCATTAAAGTTTCACATGATGTGAAGGACAGCTGCTAAAAATACATGTTTTTTATTGGACAACGACGATATGTGAGAGTGTGACTGGGGAGCGTATGAAATTGTCTACAGTTATAATTCTGTGAGGGACTGAATGAGTGTGATGTCCTGTGATGGTTTGGTTCCCCTTCCAGGGTGTGTTTCTGTCTTGCACCTAAAGATTAAAATTAGGCTTTGGACCCATAGTAAGAGTTACAGAACATGAATAAATGAATGAACGCATGAACGAATGTTACTGAATGTTTTATAAAGAGGGCAGTGAATTTAGTTATTTATGCATATTTTTGCAGTTGAAATAAATAAAGGCAAAATTCAAATAATCCACTATGATTCCTGGTTCAGAGCCTGGATTTAACCAACAGGACAACAGAACTGGATTTAATGGTGCAGACAAAGAAGCAGTTGGTAAATAACACCAGAGAGAAGATGCAGCCCCAACTGGACAATGCATTCAAAAATATTAAGACCATACAGGAGTTCCACCAGGTGAGCTAACCAATCTCCCTTACTGTTGAAAAACATGAACTTGAAGCATGTAGAATATATAATGAGTATAGATCAAAGCAAAAAGCCATGAGGGCATGTGTGTTGAAGCTATTGTAGCACTTTCAGTGTAGAACTCCTCTTAGTGTAGAACCACTCCAGTGTTCTGTTGTATCTATAATAAAATGTAGCATAAATATAATTTTAAAAAGTCAGTCAGAAGTAAGGAACCAAGCCTGTGTCCTTCACCCTGTACTCATCAAATTAAGACTGTTATATTTTCATTCCACAAATGGTTCCTTTCTACTATGTGTATGTTCATTTACATGTATTCTAATTCTATATGGTGCTTTCTAAACGGAGGTGCTTAAATAAATAAGTATAACAAACACTTAACAGATAAATGTTTTCAGTTTTCACAGCTCCCGTGAGAGGTACACAGATTTGTTGCTGAATTCAGTAGCTTGCATCATTTGAAACCTCTTGATTTGTGCCTTTTGACAGACACTATTGTTGTTTCTTTTGGGCTAGTTCTGAGTCTCTGTATACTGTCTTAGCTGACAAGAGCATAAGATACAATACACAAGCAGAATATCTTTCAACACAGGGTGTCAAACAACTTTATAATAAATAAAAGTGTAACTATGAAATATATAAATGTGAATGACACACAAAACCCTGCAAATTAAGAAAAAAAATGAAGCGACTGAAGCTGCCACAGCCAGCTTGAATGAAAAAGACGTCACCTAAAGGGCTGTCTTTGTCTTTGAAGTAATGACATTGTGTGTCTTTTTCTTTCTGGCTGTCTTTCGTGTGTGTGTGTGTGTGTGTGCATATGTATGAAGCTGACAGCTCTTGCTCAGGGGCTGAAAGAAGCAGCTCTTTCTGCCGTGGTAGAGGGCAAAAAGACAGAATCTGAGGTTTCTTCTTTGCGGAAAAATCTGGAAGGTAAATCTAACAGCTGTAGAGCCCTCATACATGAGTTTTTGTTTTTTATTTTTGTTTTCCTAATCTCTGACACAGCACCTGCTTAGAATTTCACTTCTAGTGCTCTTAAAATGTATACATTTACATTCTAATCATATTTATTATATTTCTAATACCAATAAAACCAGCGGAATACAAAAGAGCATGGGCAGATGTGTACAGGCAGAATAGAATGTGGTTGAGAAAAGTAGAAAAGGACAAAACAGAATACAGCTGAAATAGATACGAGGAAAAGGATCAAACAGAAGTAAATACAATTAACAGTAGAACAGAGGACAGTTTATATTCAATTTATGACTTAAATTGAAAAGAATGAAACAAAACAGTAATATTTGGTGTACAAGCAAGTTTTAAAGCGTTTTTGTGTAACATATAACCATAATTCAAAATTCAAATATTCTCAGATTCCTGCCATTTAATCGTAAATTTTGCTTTGTATTAAAATAGAAAATTGACATATTCATTAACATCAAAATCACAATTTTTAATGTTCTAAACCCAACCTCACATATTTTTTGATACAGAGATCAAAAGAACAAATCAAGACACCTGCTTTTGCAGAGATTTTTCTTTGATGGAACTCTTAATGGGGCGTCATTGTGGCACAGCAGGTAGTGTCACAGTCACACAGCTCCAGGGACCTGTGACTGTCTGTGAGTCACAGTTATAAGCTTGGTGTGTTCTCCCCGTGTCCGCATGGGTTTCCTCCCACAGTCTAAAAACACACATTGGTAGGTGAATTGGTGACTCAAAAATGTCCGTAGCTGTGAGTGTGTATGTGAATGTCGCCCTATGAAGGACCGGCGCCTCCTCCAGGGTGTGATCCCGCCTTGTTCCTAGTGAATCCGAGTTGGCTCCGGACCCACAGTGACCCTGAACTGGATAAGCAGTTACAGACAATAAATTTATATATATATATATATATATATATATATATATATATATATATATATATATATGCAATTATATCCTTTTACGCAGTTGTACATGAGGAGTGGCCGGTCCTAAGGACTCAGAGCAGGGCAGCTCTCAAGCGTGAGACAGTGTTAGAGGAGAAGTCTCTTCCAGATGTGAAGAAGAAGGTGCGGCAGGCTGACAGAGCACTGAGGGCCTTGCAGGAGAATGCTACACTAGCTAGCGACACCACCTCGCAGACTGAAGACATGGCTAACTCTGTGGCTAAGGTGAGGTCACTAACACAGCACAGTTTCACAGGGGCTTCACACATTTCTTTTGATATTGGACACTGCCTTGGGGGCATAAATGCTATGTAACATTGGACCTCTTTTCTCTAGAGTGATGAAGCTCCATCCGATAGCTTTAGCATCAGTTAGTGTGGCCTCTGAGATCCAGAACTTATCTTGATCCAATATCAGTACCTGACTTCATTAATGCTTTTGTGGCTGAATGCTATCAAATTCTCATAGCAATGCTCCCAGGTCTAGTGAAAAGCCTTTCTAGAAGAGTAAGGAGTACAAGTATTCACAATTTCATCAAAACTTAGTTCAACACTAACCCCCAGAATTCTGTCTTCTTCTCTGACAGGATGCCAAGTCGTCACTGTCAAGGGGGAAGCAGACGAGGAAGGCGTCTGCGCAGCTGAGTTCGGCCGTGAATGCAGCTGTGCAGCAGCTGGATGAGCAGGAGAACATGGCCATGCGACTGCAGACAAACATGCTCGCAGACCAGGTAAGCCAAGCCGTATTATCTGAGCTATGCACAGTATTTGAGCCTCCATTTATTTAAATGCTCTTGCACCAGATTCCAATTACGTGGACATATGGGCGCATACAAGAGTTTGGGCAGTCCTGGTCACATGACAGATTTGTTTGATTTGCAAAATGAAAAATACATATAACATTCTTCCCAGTGACTGTACATGGACGACATCCTTCATTGCCTTCCGTTCTAAACAAATGAAGCCAAAATTGTCCGCCATGTTTGATACCAGATTCTGCACAGTAGAGACCAGAGGTGGAGACCGTCACCATTCTTCATTTGGATAGACCCACCCCCTTCTCACAAAGTCTCATACTCATACTCAGAACTTTACATTCCACCTTAAACAGTGCAGCATTTAAGGTGAAACAGGAAATCTTACAGTGGCCTCATTGTAATCTCTTCTCCATTTAAGATGGAATTAAGAGTTCTGCAGGCAACCGAAAACTTGCACCATTTAAGGTGGAAAGACTCATTCTACTGGGTCCACATTGTATTTTCTGTTTAAGGTGGATCAAAAAAATCTGTAGACACAAAAACTTCAGCCCTATTTCAGGTGGAACGAAAAGTTCTGCCAATGCTAGAATGCTGTTGCTGAAATTAGAATGGAAAGTTGGTATATGACAGTAACTGCTGTACCGTTTAAGGTGGAAAGGAGAGTTGTAATAAGAAGTGCCTGAAACTGGAAAAGATGTACATGAGCATGGTGCAAAGTTTCGGTTAGCGCAACCTACAGCAGAACACGACACGGTGTTTTGCTCTCTATGTTATCTACAGTCATTGACCCCTGCCCTGTTTTGTTGCTGTCTCCCTTGCTGTCTTTGTTGTTATGCTCCACATGGGAGTTTACAGGTGTCATAGTTTCTGATGGGTTCTTGATCTCCCTGTATACCTGCTGTATATGCTTCTTAATTTTAGCCCCAGTCTTGTTTCTCTGCTTTATGATCATGTTTTGGTCTTGTTTATCCATCTCTGTCCTAAAGCCTGATCTGTCATTGGAGGCTGTGAAGGACAGTATGGAGTCTGCTAAGAGTCAGCTGGAGGCTTTCACACACACACTGACCGAGCTGCTTGGTCAGTTAGGTATGTAGACGAACCCTTCTTCCATTATGATTGCCTCATCATTCTCATTGCTTTGTCCTCACCTTGTCCTTTATTTCCTGTATGTTCCTGTCCTCAATTTCCTTGTCTTTTTTGGCATGTCCTTTCCCTTCCTGTCTTCTTATGCCAAAAGCACAATTGCCAATGCTTTTCTATAGAAAGGAGTGCTCTTTATAGTAAGAGGTATTACTCTTTAGAAGAGCTGTCTACAAACTTTTGGGCCTAAAGTGACTCTTCCCTTGCTTGTCTCTCACAGAAGCAAACACAGCAGTGGAGAAGTACAGCCGGGTGCTGAACGATACAGCTGCTCGACTGCTGGTGCTCAGGGCCAGCGTGGAGAGCCCGGCGCTGAGCAGAAAGATCCAGAGGCTGCGAAGTGCAGCAGAGGAGCAGCAGAACCAGATAGAACAGCTGGAGCAAAACCTACAAGACATCAGAGAGGAGAGGGACAGTCTGAAGGACATCGCCCAGAACCTGCCCAAAGAGTGTCCACAGAGGGGTCACTAAGAGAAGAGAAAGAGAAAGAGAAGAGAGAAAATAAGAGTACTTACCTAATCAGAACGTCACTGTGTGATAGTGTGAAAATATTATAATTATAATTATTAAAGGAATATTCTGCAGTTCAATCTAATGTGTGTCAGGAACATCTGTATGGTGCTGTCCATTACCACAGGCGGTAATATGTGTGATGTATTTCTGTGTACTTAGAAATTACATATAATGGAACCCAAAGTGCAGGTGTTCATTCTGTGCTGGGTTGACAAACCTTAAAGTCCATCTCCCTTACTCTTATTCGTTTTATGAACTTATTTCTCTTATTATGGATCCACAACTGTGTTTGACATGTTCTTTGTGGGAATATTGATTTTACTAGTAATTACTGAGCTCTAAGTGAGTGGTCCCAGTGCTGAAATTTGATCAGATAGTGTTTTCAATGCTAAAAGAGTCCTGTTGAGAATCACTGGCGCTGCAGCTGTGCTTTTGAAATATCAGTGCGTGCTCAGACTGTATTCATTGTTACCTGTTGATGATCAACGTGCAGTTTCACTCTTGGTCACACGATGGCGCCATGTAGAAGTTAAAGATCTGCAGTCACTGCATGTACACAGCACATATACTGTTGGACGGCTGGACATGCTGATGCTGAATAGTTAATAAATCAGTTGGACTGTTTGTATTATTTCATTCATAACCATTATGAAAATGAAACATATTTATGTTCAAAATATTCAAAAGAGACCATTCAGTATATTTAAATAAGATTATTCTATGAAATGGAAAAAAAAAAAAAAATACCACAATCTTGGGAAGTGCTGGGCGATATGAGCACAAATCAATATCACGGTTAATTAAGCATTTTACAACGATTACAAATAATGAACGATTATTTTGTTTTTGTGTTTTTGACCCTCACAGTTCAGTGACGAGGCTTGTACTGTAAATAAGCTCCAGTGTTAAATATGGGTTATTTTTTCTAATGTTGCTGGGAGCTTGTTCCACTCGTTTTTTTTCTCAGCATTTACATTTGACTTCTTTTTGTTCAGTGCCACCTTATTATAGTCAAACACAGCACGTCCAAACCACAGAGTTTTTCTTTGGTACTCGCTGCTCGGTTGGCCTCAGCTTTTAGGTTGCTTCCATGTAGCAGATAGGGGCAGAATCACGTGACTAAAGCTTGGTAGTGGGGTTTTAAAGGGACAGTACATGAACACACGGTGGGGACATAACAGAATAAAAATACTCAATATAACGAATATAGACAGGATTTTGTCGATTGCAATTTCTGAATGTTAGTTTCGATTCATTTTTGATTTTTGAACATTTTTGCCCAGTTCTAAGCTTTGGTTGTATCTTTGATTGGATAGTGCTCGGCACATCAATGCAGACCAGGTGTTGCATTAAGTTCAGCTGTCCCTCAAACTACTGATTTGCCATGTTATTTATCTCGGTATTGTCTGGCATAAAACATAAGCCCAAACAGTTTCTGATTCTGTCATTTTTAGCTTGATAAACTTTACATTTTATTGAACAAATAAACAAAAGATTTCTCTTCTGTTCCTGCCTGTGTATATTTTCCACACTAATCTTGCCTGGCTGTAATTTTTCCAGCATTATTCTGTCTTAAAGGCGTCAGTGACCGTGTCCTCTATTTTAGAATTTTTTTTTGCTTTTTTATTTTTTTCAACACTCGATCTTAGGTTCTCTGATTTTACTGGGAGCTTCACTTTTCAGACATGACTACCTTCACATTTCATGCTGTTTTGTTTCTTTATCTTGCTCTTTGTCTCCTAGTCTCTTCATCTGAAACTCTTCTAGCGTTCTCTGAGTTTCTCATATTTTTCATCTCATTATCAGCTTTGCTTTTGTCCTGCTTTCTCTCCAAGGTTTCATTCCTTTGTTCACATTTTATTCTATCTTCACTACTCCAGGCTCAGTGGAACTGCTCTTTAATACAGCAGAGGCTACAACAAAAGGCCGTCATCCCTCCTCCCTCCATTTCTTTCCTTTAAGTCCTGCCTCCTTAGGCTATGATTGGCTGGATTTCTCCCGCGTTCCGCACCGATAGGCGGCATGTTAATTAACATGAGCCACTGTCCAATCATAGAGCAGGATAAACAGATTTGTCTGGGCTGGGGATAGCTAATACTTAGAGAACAGGGATTTGCAGAACCTTTTTTTCGCCGCTTGATGGCGCTGGGAGCAGCGTTCCTGACAAACACCAGAGGCGCATCAACGGCGGCTCCGCGCCTTGATCTCTTTTAGTGATCAGTTACTGAACCGACTCATCAGAACTGACTGTTATTTATTTGAATGACCCCATTCAACGATTTGATCAAATTTCAAATCGAGTTTCTTGTCTCACTCATGAAACATATAGACACTATTTGAAAATATGTGTAAACATAATTTGTATTTAAGTTTGATTATGCTCATATGCTAAATTGTTCTGTGTGATTTCTCAAATGAGGAGCCAAATGTTTTGAAATTTTAGTTTAATACTGAAAATACTGAAACAAAAAATAATTTTTACCCAATATAAACCTATATAATTATTGTAGAACTATACTGAAATTTGTGTTTTTACTAAAACTGCATTAAATTATTTCAAAATGTGATTGAAAATAAGGAACAGGAATCTTCTAATGAATAGATTAGTTATATGGCACTTTTGATTCAGTTGAATATGTGAATCGGTTCAGCAGATTTGATGAGTCTGTTGAAGAGAATGACTCGTTTAGGAGGCGGACATCGCTGGTCTGGTCTGGCTCTCCACCACAACTGAAAAAGACAGAGAACCAGGCACAGCTCTTCTGTTGTCTGCTCGGGTTTTTAACGTTAAACTCTCGGTCACCGCACTCTTTACACCATGCCGTCTAACCAGAATGTACAAGGTAAGTGTGTAGACAGTATTTCGTTATTCCCTGTGTATATTGTTGCAACGGTCGTCTGGTTCCTCTGGAATGCTGCGGTGTGGTCTCTCCATAGCAAGTGCACCAGAAAAAACGACAAAACACCTTAAATATGTTGTAAAATGTCATTCTTCTGCAGGAGGGAAGGCGTTTGGATTACTGAAAGCACAGCAAAGAGATAAACTGGAAGAAATTAATCAGGTAAAGTATATGTGTCTGAATATTTCATTATTTCTTTTCACTCTGAGGTGATTTTTTTGAATGGAAAGTTAAGCTAACGGTAGCTACCCGGGCCTTGACCTTTCTTTATGTGTTTAATAATGCGGTTACATTCGCAAAATGCCCCGAAAATAATCCCCGAAATGACCGCTGAGCTAAACAAATCCTCGCATTTCAGTTGGCCGACATTTACTGTTAGCTTAAGGTCTGGTTGTAATGATTTTCTATTAAATATGTTTATAGCTTTCGTACACACTAATACTGCGTATTATGCCGTAAGAGTAGAGCACTCAGAAGATTAATGGGTGTGTTGCTCACATTTGTTCCAGTTCCGCTCACATTTGTTTCACATTTTTTGCGTCTAGAACTGCAATAGAGGTTTCACTGTGATCACAGTAACACTCCCACTCTTCATGAACACGAGTTTTAGATGGGCGTGTAACCCCAGGAAAACACGAGCAAACGTGGGTTATTTCTTGCGCAGGAATGAGCAGCACTACTTGCTGATTTACTTGCTTGCATTCTCAGTTCCCACAAACTGGCCAAATTCAGGAGACAAAGATCTATTAAGATGCACTGATCATGCCTACAGCTTGGGAGCCCCACCCTGCAATTTCACAGAACTGGTTTCTTAGGTTTGTGATAAAACAATATACATTTTTTTATTTGAGACTTCATTTGGCACACAGCAGATAAACAGTGCAGATGTTCAACCGTGGTGTTGACTGTTTATTTTGCTGATGAGACGTCATATAACATACAAACCACAACACACTAACACACTTGTTAACCAGGTACAAAATGTATTTATTTTTTTAACAGCAGGAGGCCTTTAAGATCTTAGATGTTAAGAAAACAAAACTCCCCAAATGGCATAATTAAGATCTCAAAGATTCTAAACATTTTACAATGACGCCTTGTACGGAAGCTCAAAATAGACCTTACTGAGTCATTAAAATATATTGTTTTTTATAGTTAAATTCTTATTTTTGAAAGTTATTTAAGGCTATCGCAGTATGAAATATGTATTTTCCTAAACAGCACTAGAAACATTCTATAAATCTCAAAACACACACTAACAACATGATAAACCTGAGATCAGATTAAATTTTTCTTCATGGTTTACCCATGAAAAATTTGCCATTGCTTTAATCTAAGGATGTGAATGTAATTCCTGACATTTCACACCCTCAAAATAAACAGAGTTTGTTCCTCAGTAAGTTGCCACTTAACACTCATAATGGAATACACATGCTTCTAGTCTAGTGAGTTATACTAAGATTAAAGCCCAAATATGCACTATGTACAGTTCAAATAGACATCAGGCATGAGCTCAAAAGTACTGTACACCTTTATCTGTTTTTGTTCTCTCTTATAGTTTTTTTTTTATGAGCACCTAAATCGATCATTTGTTGTTTGTTTTCTCTAATGTTTTGTTTTCTTGAGATTTTGGGTAACTGCGTGTCGTGATCTAAATAACAATCATCAGATCAAATTTATTTTTATAGTGCGTTGTACAGCTAAAAATGGCACAAAGCAGCTTCACAGAATTCCAGTAAAGGCTAAGTTTTAACATAATAATCTGAAGAAGACTGAAGGCAGGGTAAAGATGCAAATTCATAATTCTTGGCTTTGATGCATTGGCTCTTTAGACTGAAAATTACAAATTGATCTTCCTAAATAAAGTATTCAAGTCAAGTATTTTTTTTTTTTTAATTCTATTTAAAGATTATATTTGAAACCAGTATGCTGATCAGAGATAAAGAGATGCCCTTTCTTCTCTGGTTCAGACGGGAAACAGGTGGCTGCTGGACCCAATGAAGAGCCCCATTGTGTGAGAATTTCTCTCCACCCCACACTTGGACTGGCTTTCTGCCTTTCACTCATAGCCCCCACTGCATCAGATTGGCACTGTTTTTGGTCACGTTAAATCCTCAGAAATGTAACAAAAAATAGGGCATTTGTTTTAGTGCTGATACACCATATGTCCTGAAGTACCCTGTCACCCGTTCAGCTACTTTAAGGAGCACCCATTGCTGGCAGTAGCATTCAAATGTACAAGCAGAGCTTAAATTAATACAATGGAAAACATGGGCAACAGTATGGCAAAAACTCGAGCAGCTGCACATGAGCCTATGGTCTATGATTGAAACTTCAGTCTGGTAAAACCCCTGGAATCAGAAATATTAATGGTTATGTTAGTCTTAGTTATACATGTTTGATAACGTGACTGCTGGAGTCAGTACAAATCTGGACATAATAGTGATCCATTAGATATACTGCATTGTTTGCATAGAGGATATTTTCACAATTGATGCTAACCTTTGTAAAAAAAAAAAAAAAAAAAAAAAAAATCTCAGTCTGCTCATAATAAAGTCACTCAAAACAATGAGGTTGACATTGGGCATTTTCACATTTTTAGAATTTGTTACGGGAAGAAGTGTGGCATACATTTTGTTTGTTCTCTGAGAATATCCTGTGTATCCTAGTTCATGTAAATTATAGGACTTATTAATAGTTATGTGTTGCTAAAATAGCTTCTAAATAAAGGGGAGAGGAAATGAGCAGCTTTTTTAAAACAGTTGGTTAAGGTGGTAATTTTAAGGGCATATACAGGAGGTCCTCGGGTTATGTCAGTCCTGAGCTACGATGTTTCGTGGTTATGACACTTCTCCCATTTACTGTATAAATCCTTGTTTCGACTTAATGGTTTTGCGTCGTAAACGTCGTAATGCGAACTTAATGTTTGGTGTGCGCGGTGGAAGAATACACACTTACGCAGCTTGATAATCAAGCAGCGTAGTGGATAAGTGCTTACAGTATGTTATTTACGTACAGTATGTATGTATGTTCCAACTTACACCGAAAATCGGTTTACGACGTGACGTAGGAACAGATCAACGTCGTAAGTCGAGGACCTCCTGTATTGAGATTAACCATACCCAGCTTAGATCTGTATTTAGATTTTGGGACATTTTCTTTTCATGGATGTAACGTCAGGAAACTCCAAGACAAGTGGTAAGACTGGGTCCCCAGTATCTGTTACCACCAAGGGCATGTTGAATAGTTTTGAAGTTGCTGTTCAGTTTTCTTTACACTTGCTAATTTTTATGGCTGTATATGCGAATGGTTTGTTTTAGGGTCACGTTAGTATTTGATCCTCCCCATTTTGCATTTTTTCCCCTCTTAGCAAGGTAATACTGAAAGTAGAGGTATAAACCTGATCATGCCAGTTTGCCCAGTTTTACAGTTGCATGCACTTAACAGAAAAGAAATTAGGGATGACCCAATACCGATACCTGACAGTCAAGTATCTGCTGATACTGATACCAACCCCATCTAACTTAACTACACAATAGGTGCCTATAAATCTTAGTATTTACAACTTCCACATTTTATAGATTTTATTTGGGAAAAGCATAATCTTACTCAACAGCGTTACAATTGTTCATGAAATTCACATTTCAGAGCAGTGAAATAAAAATAGCACAGTTTAGAAACTGAAAATACTTTTGAATAAACTCGATGTGGTTACAAATAAACATTTAGTTCACAGGTGTTAAATTAAGTGTGAGTGTTACATTTAGCACTGACAGTGTTGATTTAACAAGGGCAAATTTGCTGTGATAGCAGTGAAAAAGTAACAACATTCCATTAAATGCATCTGTTTAGTGGTACTAAGTACCAATGAGTGTTTCTTTACAAGGTGTTTAAAATCATGTTTGGTTTAAAAAGATTTTACAAACAAAAATATATATGTATACAGATATTAAATAAAATAATCCTCTAAACAAATGCCTCCAAAATCTATGTTCATTTGCTGATATAATGTGGAAAAAATATTGGAAACATTTCTGAAGTTTCCTTTTGAGATTTTAACTTTGTAAACATGGGTGTTTCCTACACATAGGTTTTTACAGCTTTTGACTTTTTTCTTCTAAAGTGTTGCAACTTTGAAGTGACACTACTTTCAAAATCTGCGGCTTAGTCATTAAATATTTATGACATAGGTGTTAAAACACAAGTCAGAGTTTTCTTCCTTGCTGTCAGAGGTAATTTCCCATTAGCTTTGCCCCCTACCTACACACACATGCCAGACAGTCTAACTATTATTACCAGTAGATTGACCAGAGGAGGATTGGTCACTCCTTGTGAGCCTTGGTTCCTCCCAAGGTTTCTTCCTCAGCTGGGGGAGTTTTCCCTTGCCACTGTCGCCCCTGGCTTGCTCACTTGGGGTTTTTTACATTTGTTTTTACATTTCATGTCAAATCTTTGTCTTACTGGAATTCTGTGAAGCTGCTTTGTGACAACATCAGTTGTAAAAAGCGCTATACAAATAAATTTGATTTCATTTGTGTACAAAGAAAAAAAGAGTATAAGACATTTTACAGTTTATTAATTATGGTGTATTCAGGTTAATAATGTCAAGCTTCAAAACTATTTCTTTCTGTGTGAAAGCAAAGGTTGATATCCCACTCTTCACATATCCAAAGTGTATTTGCTTTATTTTCTCTGCATTATGCAATACACCCAGGTCTTTCAACAAGCACTAGCCCAATTGAAAATTTGTTTGTTTTTAGTGGCTTAACAATGATACACTGTTTTTAGTGCTTCATACACACAAATATGAGCTTTTAATTAGTATTTGAATGTGGCATAAAATTTTTGAATATTACTGCCTTTATTTCTATTTCAGTTGCACTCTTGTCATTGCACAGCTGAAAGAGCTAAAATATGCTAATGTACTACATAGCATGAAGGCAAATAGATTTTTCTTACTCATCACAATCCTTCTTGCGATCAAGTCAGTGCTTGGTGCATAAAAACAGACCAGCCATGTGTTTACAGGTGTTCTCACTGTCTCCCTGCCTACAGGAGTACTGACTCCAGAGAGTTAGCGACATCAGTAACTGCTTCATGGTATCAGTGCCTTCTGTAGCTGATACTGGTACTTTTGATATGGTATCAGCATTGGTGCAACACCAAAAATCTAACCAAAAATCCCAGCTTTATATCTAAAGCCACATTCCTAAAACACACAAACATGCACCACTGTTGGAAAGCTACACTGACGTTTGCCCTCTGGCATTATCAGGCCTCTTTTTGTTGGAAGCCATTTCTACCTCTCTCTTTCTGGTCTTTAGCAATGCAAGCATTTGTACATGTCACTGTCATTATTCCAGCCTTTAGCGGTGCGTGTGGTTGTCTAAGTGTGCGTGCATGTGGAGGCTCTGCACATCTGCACTTCAATACTTGTACACGCAAGTAAATTGAGCAGGGTAATATAGATTGATACACAGGTAGGTAAGCCATCCAATCATTCAGTCTGCTTGAAAAGATTGGACAGGTTTTATGCAGTCTATTAATGTTGAATGTTTTTAATTTACTGATGGCTGGATGTAGTGTTTCCAGAATATAACAAACTGTTTTAAGGCAAATCACCTACTCTGCCTTTGTGTGAAGCTGTGAAAGATTTCACGGACAGACAATTAAGATCTTTGAATATGTTCTTATTTAAAGGCGCTGATGTTCAGTTGTGCTGTGAGTCATCTGGTTGACACGTCTTCATGTGGTTACATTTTTTTTATTTTTTTTTATTTTTTTTTAAATGTTGTAAAAATATTCATCATGAGGATGTGGGTGTGGACAAATAGAGCTAAAAGGTTACAGCCAAATATGATTAATAAGCATGCATCAGCATTAGTCATGTAAACATTGTTTACATGAACTTTCCCTTCAAGGTTCTCTAGCCCATAATCTTTGTGTCCAGCCATGCTTACTCAGCATGCTGTAATTGGGTGATTCAAAGATGAGTGTTTTGGTTGTGATCTGCTACGTGTAGTCACTCTCCTTTTTTTCCCCTCTAATCGATTTTCCACTCATTGTTCTGCTTACGGGCGTGCAGGCTACTACAGACAGACACTTATTGATTCTCTAGTAGTTATACGCAAATGTCCAAGTAGACTGTCACTGGGCAGTGGAGCTTTCGGTCGACACATGATTCTGTGTGGAGAGAAACATCAGCAGTGTCTTATAGCCCTCAACTGTCAGATTGAATCAGTCTGCCATCATGGGCATAAATACATATTTGTTTACACACACTCCTTCATATATTCACATACTTTTGCTTTATGGAGTTAAATTTTCTTGCTTATTTACAATACTGTGTGCAGATTAATTACATTATTTAATTATGTAACAGTAAAAGTGTAGAGGGCACACAACCTGGGAAATGTAACCATTTGCCCACCAAATCTTTTTGGGTTGAACTTTCAATGGGAAACAAACAGCAAATTCTTCTAATTTCACCCTAAACTGTGTTAACGCATAATTACTGCTACTCTGGGGGGGGAAAAAAAGAAAATATTTTTGGGGTGTATCTTTTCCATAATAAAATCGTTGCCTTAAATTGAGGGGAAAAAATGCCATGTATTGAGGAGGATGTCATTTGATTATGCATCTGTATCTGTCTGAAATCTCTTATTTATTTTAATTATTTATTTATTGTTACAATTATATAATGCCTTTCTAGCTACCCAAGAACACTTTACAATCAGCACTGCTCACACACCTACACTGGCGAGAAGCAGCAGTAAACTCAGTGTGTCCTCAAATGCTGTTCATCCAAATAAATTTATGCTGAATTTATATTGCTGGGTTATAATATATTTGTTTTCATTTTTATTTATTTGGGCTGGTTTGTCTTTGTCACATGTTTCTGAATGTGTCCATTACAGTTGTAGTTTGTTCTCTGTTCATTTTATCCTTGAACCATTCTCTACAAAAGCAGCTGTTTACAAATGTTTAAGTCACCCGCCTACTATGAAATCATCTGAAATCAATCCAATATGCCTTACTGTCTCTTTCTCTCTGTGTCTGTGTAGGAGTTCATGGAGGATCAGAAGTACAAGGACGAGGAGGATTTGGCAGAGAAGCTGGATTCCTTCAAAAGTAAGAACCGCAGGGGCTAAAAGCTTGTTAGGAATCTCTTAGGATATGAACCTCCTATGATGGCATCGGGGAAGTGGAGGAATGTGATACTTTTGTATAATATTCATATGTGCGTGACATGGTGTTTATACAATGGTAATCGATGTCAGCAGAACTCGTGTGTAATGGAGGGCGTGTGATTTAGTGGTCTGTGGAGGGGCTGTCTTGGCGTGGTCTTGCAGGAATCCTTCCTTGTCCTCGGACTAAGGATTTTTGGAGAATGTGTTTTTGCGGGGAGTGTGTGTATGACAGTGAGAGTTCGAGTGCAAGAGTGCAACTAAAAGCTTTCTGCCTCAAAGCTCTAAAGCCAACTATTTTCTTCTCATCTTTGAACCCCTCTCCACCCCACCCCCCTTTCCCCTTGGATGACCTTTCAACTCTAAACCCAGGGGCTTTCCTCTTCTTGACTTGTTTACCATCCAGCCAAATCGTTTTTGGGTGCATGTGCTTATGCAGGCATGAGGAAAGAGAAGTGAAAGATGCTACAAAGAAAATTTTAGAGAACAAACTTCAAAAGTGCAATTGCTGAGGAAAAACAAAGTTGGAACAGAAGTGTGTTGGAAAATATAATCAAGGCTGGATGGAGAAAATTGAAGCGCTTCTTCTTTTGAGTATAGTTTGTAGAAATGTGGTCTGTCCTGCACTCTGATTCTGTCTCAAGCCCTTAAGCTCACCACTGTGTGTTCAACCCACATGTGAGTGTGAGTGAGAGAGGGAATGAGGAAACATACCCTTGAGAATTGCAAAGGACAGCAGTTAGAGATAGAGAACCTTTGTTTTCCACTGTGCCAAGTAACAGGTTTTGAAATACTTGCTACTTTTTGTCTCTAGTTTCAGAGAGTGAACTTTTAAAACAATTTTAGCAGCATTGGATTTGTCAGCCTCTGTTTTATGCTTTTTCACGTGAACTCTGGAGAAGTCTACAGAAACTCCAGAGTATCAGGCCCGATGATGTCCTACAACTACAACTGTATTGTTTTAATTTTCACCATATTTGACAGAATAATAGTTCATTCATCTATTTTTATAGATTTAGTTATATTTTCCCCACACATTCCCTGAGCCTTTAAGCTTGGATTGAAATCGATCTGCAGTTATTCTCTCTCTCTCTCTCTCTCTCTCTCTCTCTCTCTCCCCAGCTTTGCTGTGAATAGTCATGAGTTTGAGGGGCGGGCACTAACAGCGGGACCATTGTAACCCTCTCCTACCCATGACCCCTCTCTCACGGAGACACTGTTACTAGAACTCATGGCCACTCCAACAGAGCCCTCTTTGTGAGACAGAAGCAGTCACCAACAGACGGATGAACAGAAAGCATAAACATGAGGCTGGATGAAAAATCTGTACCTTCATTAAACCACAGAAAATTGAGTTATGATGCACAAAGGACATATAAACCTTTAGGCCTGGTGTTCTGGAGAGTTTACAGAAATTAGAATGCATTGTATGTCCTCATCATGGCATATTTCTAAGTGAAACAGGACAATTGGGTGGGATGTAATATGGTTTAGACATTTTAAAATGTCTGATTTTAAAGATTTTAAAATGGTGGTTTCAGTATTTAAACGGAGAGCCTTGGCACAAAAATGTTGCTGTTTTCTGATGTATCTAGCCTCTAATCTAACATGTTACAAGTTTGGTTGTCCCCATGTAGTAGTGCTAGCTCTGCACTTTCTTCTTGGATACAATGAGTAGAAAAAAATGAATCTGATTGGACAGTTTCTTTGGCAAATGCAAGAATTTAACCCTTTTTTTTGTTTGTTTGTTTTGCTTTGTTTTTGGATTAACCAAAACAAATTTAGCTGAAATTTACCCCATTCTTGTCTTCAAAGAATTCATTATATCTGCTTTTAAGGTCTAGAAGGCACACTGGTTATTTGTAACAGAACTCTAAAATCACAATAGTGATTAAGAAGCAATTTGATGTGCAGCCCTAGTACCTCAAAGAAGAAATGAAAGTGTTGTGGAAACTAGTGAAAAAGGTCCTCCAGTTGGTTACCCAATACAGCCTGCACAAATGCATAATACAAAAGTACTATCCCTACTACTGAAGTTGAAACCAGGCTGACATCTTTCCCCCTGCTGTGGCCTGCTTCCTCCTGTCAGGCCCTCAGCTGTCTCACTAATGACCACTTTACTCTCACATTCACCTGTTGTTGGCAGCTGCCTGTGTGTGACTGAGAATATGCATGATTAGAAAAAAAGCTCAAGCCCTTTTTTAGCATTTAATGAAACACATTTTTATGTTTTTTTTTTGTTTGTTTTTGTTTTTTTCAGATAAATATGCAGAATTTGACCTGAACGACAATGGAGAAATTGGTAAGTCTATGCATTATCCCCATGTGTAGTTGACTCTGTGAGCATCTAGCTTTTGTGTTCATTGTGAAGTTGATACTGTAAAGAACAGACATGAAACCTGAAACTTTAAGCACATGCAAGCTAGGGAAACACAATAGACCTGAGAAGACTATTGAGTGTGGCTATAGTTTCTGTAAGAAATCATTGCACACACTGTATGACATGCTTCCCAGTCCATATCATGGAGTGCTTCTGAGCTGTTTATTTCTCTTTTCCTGCTGCCTCACACCTAATGAACAGCTTGTTAATTGCTAAAGGAGTTAACTCCCTTATGTGGGGAGTTAACTCTGTTTTATAAGGTGTCTGTGCCTTAATTGCTTCTGGCCCTGTACAGTAGCAATATTGAACTCCTGCTTTTTTTTGGACCTAAAACAGAACAGTTTGATGTACCAACATATTTATCAGGAATTTTCCACTATTTGATTTGAGGTATTTGTTTTGTTTCAGTAAATAAGTTCTTTCAAAAGTAGCATATACATGTAGCTACACATCTTTCACTAATATTTGTAGATAAAGTGATATAATTCCCATGGACTGTTTACTAACAGGTTATGTTTTTAAAATGGAATACTTTTTCCTTCTGTTGTCTTGGTGGACCTCCTTGAAGTGCTGGGTCTTTGCTATAGTGGAGGTCATTCATGTATTTTATTTTCCTAATAACCAGACATTCTAATCTCAAGATGCTCTATCCATATGTATATAGACATACCGATAACCTGGCTGAAATTGTTCATATCAGTTCCAGTTCATTTCAATTGGCTATGTTCATTGAACATTGAACATGTTTCTAAATGCTTTTCTGTGATGTTAGGTGTTTCTGTCTAAAAAAAAAAAAAAAAATTAAGGCAGAGTTACATTCTATAAAATACATACAGGAGTAGATTTTTATATATGCATGACATATGATGACCTGATTTAACTTTATGCTCAAACCTACAACCACACAAACAGCAGATAACGGTCTTATGCTTGCACTGTGTGAACACATGATGCAGCAGCTGCAAAAGCCAAATGTCCATGTACATTTGGTTCCATAACACCTGAGCTCTTCATAGTGACCCTCGTTTTAATGCTGGTGCTCTACTGTGAGTCTTCACAACACTGTTCAAGCACTTTTGGAATGTCTAAACTAGAGAGCAGTGCCTCCTTTTTTGGTGCTCTTTCATTCTTTGGTAAACCTTCATTTTTGGCTGCTTTAATAAATGAATGGTGAAAGTTTTTGTTTGTCACAGTTGCTCTGTGGTCAAGACTAATGTAAAATGCACATTTTAGCACTAGTTGAAACACAACAAGCTCTAAAGATTTCTGAATAAATGTTTCTTAAATGTGGTTTCTATTTCAGAATTCATACGTTTGTAACTGTTGTCTAACTCGGGAAAATGAGATTGAATAAAATTGATTTTATTTAAATGTTTGTTTCAGAAACGCCAATGAAAGCACGAATCTTTGTCTGATTATTACAGAACATGCTCACTGCCACATGTTGGCTATAAAGCAATGCACTTTGCTATAATAGTAGTTGCAGAAGTAATGGATAACTTTCATAACTGTGCTAGGACCTACAGATTGCAACATGCAAGTGTTGAAGCAGACCACGAGCCTGTACATGTGCATAACATAATGTTGTGTCTGTTTGGTAACAGATATGATGGGTCTGAAGAGAATGATGGAGAAACTGGGAGTGCCCAAGACACACCTGGAGATGAAAAAGATGATTTCAGAGGTGACCGGTGGCAGCAGCGAAACCATCAACTACAGAGACTTTGTCAAGATGATGCTTGGCAAACGCTCAGCTGTGCTCAAACTGTAAGTTTCTGGTTGTGGGTTCTTTAATAAAATGTGTTGCAAGGCCATCTCATGTGTTGCCAGGACCTGTTCAATGTGACTATTTTTAGCATGTCTGTGTGCTTAATCGTGTCAGCAAATCCACTGCAGCATATCTCTGCCATTATCTCTCAGTAGGGGAGAGGATATGATGTGACAGTGGGTGTCATCACCACGATCACATGACATTCCTGTAAAACCTTAATTACAGTAAGCTGTAATTGGGCAAGAGTCATTGTGCCTTCTGTGTTATAGACTGCACCTTCAGATTTTTTTATTTTTTATTATGACATAAATAGAACCAGTTTTGGGATATTGACTACTGGCATTACTAATATTACAGATGTCTGCAATATGCAAATTGGCCTACAAACTAATCTCAATGTAGCTGTTAACTTGCAATTTTTGTTTTTGGTTCATATAGTGCTGTCTTAATTTTTAAACACAAAACATCAGTTGACTAGTTTCAATTTTCCTGTTTAAGACACTAATCCATAATCATATTTCAGCTTTCAATCCAAAATCATCCACTGAAAACATGCAGCTTGTCCCACATTAACCACTGTGTCTTCATAATCAAGTGCATTTAACATTTCAACTCTAGAAAGTTAAGATGGCAAAAATCTTTTTCTCATGTTAATCCTTCCATAATCTGCAACACACTAATCATCTGATGAAAGGCAATGCTTCAGCTCCAATAATTATGTATTTATTTAATTATTTTTTATTCCTATTCAGTTGGTTCCGAATATTAAGGCAGAGTTAACTATTACCCAATGATTCAGTGGTGGACTATGTTTATAGTTGTTTATTTGTCGCTGACTTTTAAACATCACGAAAAAACAAAAATGGTTCTATGAGCTTCGTAATAGAGGTAACTTGAATTAGTCTTTCATTTCTGGCTCTGTTTCACATGCAGTAAATAGTGTACCTGATAACATTGGGGAAGTCACTTTAGGCAACTGGTATAACGCCAAAACTGAACTTCCCTTCATGTGCATGTCTGCAGTGTAGGCCTATAGATGTTAGATTAGATTAATGATTTTTCCTGTTTTCGTTTACAATCTTAGCTTTAATTGGAAAATGAACTGTTTATGACAAAGAGAAAACAATGTCTACTGCATCTGTAGTGACCAAGTGTACACAAACATGCATGTGAAGGTACATGTCGATACCTGCCGTCTAAAGTGATATTCTACTGTGTTCATCCAAAATTGATGTATTTTTTTGTAGTTTACAGTACAAATTGTGTCCTAAATCACCCTAAAAGGTCTGGGCTCTTTTAAGAAGGTATGTCTGCAGTTAAAAGACATGTTTTTACACAAGATTTGACTGTGTGAGTGTAGCTCTAATACTAAATTAAAGAAGTAACATTTGGAAGTAAACTAGGTTTTTCAGACCATTCCTTTAAAGGTTATTTACTTGACTTTACACCCTTTTGAGAATTCCATAGCCCACATTGCTTTCCTCAACAATATTTACATCTTTTTGGCCACTACATAATTGTTTAGGTGTTTTTGTCTTAAAATGAAAAAAGCATACAGTGAAGTTAACCCCCACAGCTTTAGCCTCAGACTCCAACCTCTCACACACACAGCTCTTTAAGTTATGTATGCTGCCATGGATGTACTCCAAGTTGGCACAGGATTCCCAAATGCACCCCTCCCCTCCATTCTTCTGTTTTTCTTTCCCAAGGGGAAAATGGAGGAAAAGAATAAGGTGGAGACAGAGAACAGAAGCTTTAGTTCCCCAGTTTTGTTTTCCTTGGTGAAAGGAAAAAAAGACTTGGCTGAAATTAGTCAGGGAGGGAAAAAAAATGATGAAGTGGTGCCAAGGTTCATATTGTAGCACTGCTTACTGTTGCAAGTAACAGTAAGAGGCTTTTGAAGTTAGTTTTTGCTGCATTCTCAGACACTGACTGACTTTGAATATATGGATATATACACTTGCAATTTGCTAACAAATAAACAGATTTAATTGTGTATTTAAGAAAGAAAAAGTCTTTTTGAAAACTTACTTTAGTTATTGAATCAGGTGGAGTATGACTGGAAAGGATGAACAGAATGGTGTCTTAGGCACCTTGTCTTGCTGTTTTGTTTTATTTAAAGATCATGATAAGAGACGTGATAAACGTGCTTGATTATAAATAGTTATTCTGGCAATGGTATTAGCTCAGGTCTGCCTGAGAAAACTGCAGTCCAGACTGGAGTGTTGGTTTCTGGTGCCGTGGTTCACCACCTCATCCACTGGAGGTCTTGTGTCTAAAGTCTTGGGTAATGCACTGTTGCATTGTTTTGGTTTATTCAGGATGTGAGACCTCAGGCAGTCAGGTGGTTTATAGTAACTCACACAGTGAAACTGACTAATACACTATATTTTTCTTTTAGCTGTTTAAACAAGAGTAGTTTTCCTAGTCTTTATGAAACAATTTATTCTGAAAGCAAAGCTGTTGTTTTTTGCATCAAAATGAACACACCTCAGTACTTTAAAACTTTTTTTTAAAAATAAAGCAAATGCATGCAAATGAGGTAGGCAAATCAAATTATTATTCATACCTTCCTCTCCACATCACTCTTGAAAACCATTTTTTCTAGTTTAGTAAATGTTGGTAAGCTGGGGTTCTGCACATGGCTCATTCTAATTGGTAGCTATCAGCTTTCTTCTGTTACTACTTTGAACAGTTTATCCCTTTAAGTATAAGCCAATAAGATAAGGACTGACCACTCATGATACTGGTAGCTCCTTCTCAAATTACTGATGCAAGAGTGAATAGATTCATTTATACTACACCTCTACTACTTAATGATTTCCAAATTAATGATTTACCTTTTTCACAATCAGTCCCCTGGCCCATATTTGGGGCCATATAGTATGTCAGATCACACTGTAAGCAGAGTGAACTGGGGCAGAGAGGTAATTTAGGACAGCTCTAAGTAGTCCTGCAGTGCTGGAGGGCAAGCAAGCAAGACTTTTCATCTATATACAGACACTGACACCAAAGCTACTCTTGCGTGCAAAAGAAATGCCACTATTGGCAGTCATTTTGACGTTTTAATGGCTTCAGTTCTAGAAATACTAAACTTGTCACAGCTATTTAAAAGAAAAAAAAGTGACCTCACTATAAACCATTTCCTTCAAAATTAAGCCCTGATTATAGCTTTAAATTTAGACCCAGCCCCTCAATGTGCTAAGCTCTGGGGAAGTGACCCATATACTGAAACCAGTTAAAATACATCAGTGAGGTTTTTGCAAAAGAGAAGTAACATGCAAGGGTGGTCCATCATGCCCCCCCCCCACAGAGTCCACAAAGAAATGACATGTTTAAATGATATGGGAAGTGTACAAGGTTTACATTACACATATATGATATTGAAGTTATTGGTTATTTATTTATGATACCATTCTCTAAATGTGTCACAAGTTTACTTGTCTGTTTGCCTTTTTCTTTTTAAATTTGGTCATGCTCTCAGCTCTGTCCTCCATAATTTTGCATACTGTGTGTTGTTTTCATGTTTCACACAGTCCTGCATTGTTGTAAATATAATTTCATCCACAGCTCAACCATTTTTATCTATGCACTTAATTTTACAGTGGGCAGAAAATGTTTCAATTTGTAGTTGCATGTTCAAGTAAAAAAAAATAGTCATTTTTATTATCAGCATACAATTATTTTATTGATTAGTGGTTGCAGTGAACTAAATGTTGTGAATATGCTGCTAGCCATTTGTCCAGATCAGGCTTCAGGCTTGTTAAGAGCTTAACAGATTTGTAGAGGTTACCAGGAAAGACAAGACAAGACGTGTCTCGGAATAGACCTGTTAGGACTTCTTCATTTCTACCCCCTCATTGACTTCATTTCCTTTCTCACTATTTATCTTTAAAAATGTTTTTACTCATATGTCCTTTGTGTTTAGCCAGAGATTTATTTTTTGGTAATGACTCTTTCCACAGACCTTACTGTCTATTGTCATACCAACAGACTGTTGTTCTGTCTTTGCTTCCCCTCATGTTATTTCAACATTACTTTCTCCTATTTGATTTAGTGGTTCTTCTGCTAATTTCTGTGGTTTGGGTCAGTGTTGCAACATGCATCCTACTTTAAGACCTCTCATGTTGTCAGTCATTGTAGGTTCAATGTGGAAAAAAAATTAAATGAAGTAGGGAAGCTTGGACTGTGTATTTAGCAAGGAGATCATTTTCCTCACCTGAAAGTCTGAAGAAACAGCTGACTTTGGCTGGGTTCCATTCAATGCAGAAAGGAAAACAAACCCTTTTCCATTTTCCTTCACCCAAATTAAGAAGTAATGCAGAGATAAGATGGCAGGGGGAAAATGGTTCACACACATTAACCCCTTTTGTTTAGTGTTGCGTTCAACCTTGATAAGCTTTACTCCCTTCATTAAAATGCAGCAATCTAGCAGCAAATTAGTTTAGAAAATGACCCATAATATCATGCTGGTTCTAAAAAAGCTGGTTTAAAAATCCTTTGAAATTTATATAATGTCTATCTTCCCGTTTTTAAGAAATTTCTAAATAGAATAATTGAGAGAGAATTTCTTCTGTCAGTCTTCATAATCACTTAAGACCATTTACTACAGTGGGATCATAATCTAAAACATGTAATTTCCATTTGCCATGGCTTAAAATATTTTGGCGCTCTAATTTTGAAAATGTTATTTGCAGAACTACTTTGGCTTTTGTTTCTGAAAGGTATATTTTAAGCATTAAGATTAATATCAAAAGAGATGTAAAGGGCTCCTTGTTCATCCTGTACTGTACTGTAACAGACTCTTTGTAATTTGGAATCAGATTTGTTTAATGTTGGGAAATACCAGATTTACTGATAAGTTTTACCTGCTAAGACATGTTTGTTGTCCAAAAATGTGCTTCTTTACTCGACACAGAATTACACTGTGACAAGTACATGTTCTCGCCAAAATCTGTGTCGGATTGTTAAATAATTTTAGAGAGATAAATTATACACATCCAGTTCATTACAATGTTTAATACTTTAGAAATCCCAAGGCAAAAGAAAGAAAGAAAGAAATCTGTTTATTGACAATGCTTGACATAAGAGGAATATTTTTGTACATTTTGATTTTGTTTACCCGTTTGACCCTAGGCTCATTATTCAGTTTTAATGTTGATTGTTTAAAATCAAGGCTCAGTGTTTAGCTTAATTTAGGAAATTATATTCAGAATCCACACTCTTCCTACCTGCAGCCACCAAAATTACTGTTTAAAAACTACACCTCAGCGCTAAGGTTGCTGTGGCCATTTATGATCTGATCAGCAACCAGCTATCCTTAACAACTACGGTTACTCATTGACCCCATCCCATTAGTATCCAAACCAGCCATTGTATCACTAGCTCTTCACAGGGGTCATCAGGTAGGCACCTCCTCTTGTTGGTGTTTTGCCAAATTAAGCCCACAGCACCTCCAGAAGGCTCAAGAGTGAAGTCTAGCATCCTAGACCCACCCCCTTCAAGCCAGCTTTACAGTCCTACCTTGCCCTTTACCATCAACTGTAAATCCACACTGGCCCCTCTAGTGATTAAGACTGTACCTAGCCCCACTGGCACTGTTAATGCATGCTCAGTGCCACCAGTTCCATGTGAACTTTACATGTTACATCACCAACAATCTCAATAGCACCTCTACATTTCCACAAGTAATCTGTGCTCTCTTTATCCACAACCACTGACTAGACCTTTCAGCTGTTTCTAATAACTCCTTCACAGCTGCCCTTAGTGTCCGGCCCCTAATGCCGAACTGCACAAGCAGGGATGTGGCTGATTTGGCTACAAATCCCCTATCTCCGGTCTTACATTTTTTCCTCACTTCAGTCGCATAGTTCAGCTTCTTCCTTTTGAATGCTTCATCTACTGCATCCTTAAATGGAACTGTTAAGTCTATGAAATAAACTATCCATTTACTCTCCGAGTAGAGCACCATGTCTGGCCTCAGTGTAGTTAACACAATACACTCTGGGACTTGCAGCTTTTTTCCTACGTCCACCAGCAATTTCAAATCTTATGCTTCACCACATCTACCAATTGTTGTGGCCTGTGCACGTTTTTAAAAACATTCCCGCTCATGCACAAACCTAACTATTTATTACTACAGCTATTTGTCAATGCATTAACCTCCTAGCCGTCCAACAAACATGCTAAAACACTTAGCACCTGATTGTCTCCATGTATACCTCCCTTGTGACAAGCTAACCTCACAAGCTGATAGAATACGCTTCAGCATGCCAACCCCTGTACCTAATCCACAATCCACCAAAAAGTGGAAAGTCTTCAGCTACCCACTGTCCCATAATTTTTGGAAGGATGTCATAATTTACCCCAGCAAAAACTTAATACCGTGTTTCCCCGATAGTAAGACACCCCCGATAGTAAGACGCAGTGTGGGTTTTAGGGGGGTCGGCTAATGTAAGACGTACCCCGAAAGTAAGACATAGTAAACTGTACGTTGGAAAAATATAAGCCATAGTACCGGTACCTTTTGCTGCATTAACTGCGGAATGAGCGGAGGGATGTGGAGGCCGCGGGAGCAGCAGTAATGTTGTCCGTGGTCCAACACGCAGCCATGGTTGTCATGGAATAAATCTGTTTTATCTTCCAGTATAACATATTCAAACTGTTCGTTCTTACCGTTTTTCATTGTTTTACATGTTATACATGGAAATACCGTCATGATACGGTTGTAACAAGACATTCTTGGCACTTGCTTTTATAAAACTGTTTTTTTTGGTGAATACCATACTGTTCAGGTTGTTAATTTTATGGTTAAAACAAAAATCGACATTTTTTACCAATATAAGACATACCCCGAAAGTAAGACATAGTGGGACTTTTGGGGGTAAAAAGAATGTATGACACTGTCTTACTTTCGGGGAAACACGGTATGACTCTTGCCAGGATATCTTCTGCTTCTCTAGATTCTTCCATTCAGTACCTACTATAAAGCTAATATGTAAGTTATAAGAATAAGCCTGTTAACAGCCAATCACAAGTCTTTCCTTTATCTTGTTTCAGGGTAATGATGTTTGAAGACAAAGCTAACAGCACCACCTGCAAACCTGATGGTCCACCACCCAAACGTGACATCGCCAGCCTTCCATAGAGAACTACCGATTTGCCATCCTCGCCCAGTTTACTCCGAGGGGCTAAGTGTACGATAGCCTTACCCAACATCTTTTGCTAGGGCCCATGGGAAGAAAATCAAAATCTGTGCTCCAGACATTATTGTTGGACAAAAACATATAACTATATATATATATATATATTTGCTGTGAAGAGGTCAAACTGCAGAGTAGCTTTTTATAACTAAACAAATGTATATATTTATATGAAAAATAGGTCTTTTTTGTTTTTTAAAGGGCTCATCCCTTTTAACTGAATCGTTTCATACAATGAACAAAAGTGTGTGTTTGGTAAGAGTCTTCACTCTTACTGTGAGTGAAGTAACAGTGAAGTGCAGTGTGTAACTTTTAGACGTGTATTAAGTGGTGTGTGTGTGTGTGTGGGATGAGACCTTTTTTTTTTCATAAATGTCTTAAGACGTTAAAAATTTTAATTTAGGAGTAATGTATGTGTTTGCCCTCCCTCCACACCCTTCAGTTTTGAGTGCTTTTTGCAGTAGCCAGATAAGTTGACTTAGCTTGAAGCATTTAGTCCTAAATTCCCACTAACCTTTTGTGGCAGTCAATACAAGTGTGCATTAGTGTGACGTCAAACGTGGGCAGGGCTGCTTAAGACAATGTGTTGAGTTATGACCTATTCCAATATTGTGATGAGAGTGTTGTTTAATATTGGGCATTTTCTTAGTTTCTGTGAGTGGAAGTTTGTGATGTGAATTCTGTTGACAGAATCAGAGATTGCAAAAGCGAGCAAGGAAGGAAGTTCCATGGGCTTTTTTATTTTCCTGCAAGAGCAAGTAGAGCAGTTTGCATTCCTTCTCTGTTAAATACCTCATAGGCCTCCCACACGCCGTCTTTTTTTCTTTCTGCTTGTTTGTTTCTTCATTCCTTTTTTTAAAAACATGTGGTTGATTTTGTCCCAGTAAAAAATGTGACTGTATAGTGCTTTTGGTCCAGATTTGACTACGGGCAGTGTTCATAAAGCTATGTGACAAACAAACACACACACACACACACACACACGTCCTAACAAGATGTGTCATAGAAATACATAAATGTAATGTAATACTTAATCCGAATGGAATTTGGAGGTGACGTAACATCTATCTCAGGTGACATTAGGGTTAGAGGTTTATTAACAGGTTATTAGCAGGTTTATGCCAGTTGTGTAGCTTTATGAACACTGCTTTACAGTAAATGTTTCCATGCTTGTATAGTACAACGCACTGTTAGATGAGCACAAACCACAAGAGATTATGGTCTGTTTCTACACATCTAGGGCTTGTTTTTGTGTAAGTCTAACTGAACACTTGGGGGGGAAAATGTTTCTTTGAGTACATGCGTAGTTTCACTTGGGTTTCAGGACACCTGTGCATCATTATTGTTGCACTGAGCTTTCAGCATCTGCGCACTGTAAATTAATATGAAATCAGTCTTTCCAAGTGCCTCACATACTTTAATGTAGCAAGAATAACACGCCAGATAGTTTGTAAATGAATATGGTGTGAGTGTGTTTGTGTGCTCATGTTATTGTATTAGTGAAGAGTTGCTTTAGGGCACATTTCTGGGAATTTCTTGAATGCTGCAGTGTCCTTATTTTTTGCTTCCTTTTTCTCCCCTCCCCCAAATGCAGCTCAGTCTTTTTAATGTTCCTTAGTGCTTTTTGGGTCTACATCAGAAATTTCCCATCCATCTCAGTCTGTAGAAGTCAGTTGTGTTCAATCCTATCACAGAACTATTCTACATGGGTCGTGTTAGATTGTTTTATGGCCACAGTGCTGTGTTGTAAAACGTAGATCACAGAATTATAAAGGGGTTATTTTCCAGTGAAGAATTTGATCCTGTTTCTTTAAGTTCATTTCTCATCTATTTCAAGTGTTTTTCAGTTTTATTTTCTGGTAGAAAATGTATTGTGTGCCTCTTTACTTTTTCTGTTCTATTTGCTATAAAACCATGAAATAGCAGCTGCACTATATTAGGGTATTTTAATGAGACATTTGTATAAATTTTAGTTGGTTCTTTCCACACATTAATTAATGCAGGCATTTTTTAAGGTATAGACCATCTGTGTAACTTTTTTTTTCTTTCTTTTATCTCCTTTTTTGCAAACACCAAAGGAATAAATATCTTACACAGAAACCTTTGTGGGTCTCAGTTCTTTTAGTTTGAATTGATCTGTCCATGTTCCATCAACAAAGGAAGAAGTCTATAATTAATGAAGAAGGAACGAAGAAATCCTGACACAAATGGGCCAATACGGAAGTGCTTCATATCAGTGACAATAGTGTCATTAATTTGACTCGTTATAGACTGACAGTACATGACATGCATCACCAGCTTGCTTCCAACAATACTACACACACTGCCCTGATGTCTCAGCCTTATTATATATTTATTTTTCTCTTTTCTCATCCAGGACAGTTCAAATAACCTCATTCAATATCGAACATTTAAAAAAAAATAGCCATACTTTGAGACCATCTTCTTGTTTGGAGCCTGAGGCATGATCAAGAAAATTAATATTGGTATTTAATTATCTTATTTTTATTATTTTTGGAAAGGGGAAGCCCCCTGTAAGATCTTACTTGATGGCACAGCATAAGCTTACATTGATTTAAACCAACCCTGTGGAATACAATGATGATTGAACATAAGGATGAAGTATGGTGACCTATTTTCTCCTCACGTACATAATGCTTATCCAAACACATGCACACATGAATAGCTGATGGCATTAACTAGCAGCCAATACAGCCAGCTCACCCATCCCCACCCATATGCTCCTGAATAAACACTGCAAATTGTTACGCTGCAGAAGGTAAACATTTTCCTTCAAATTGCCCTCTTGCAGCTGTTCTAAGTTATACTTTCAGATATTTGTCATCATTTTATAGAAGATTATGTCAACGTTTGTCAGAAACCATTACAACAAGTTTAATAGCTTGAGGTTTTGTTGAGGCCAGGGCCATTTGCATAGAGCTAATTGGGCTAAGCTAAGCTACCATTGCTTGTTAGCTACATTTGGCTCTGTGCTAAAGAACTACAACCAAACTTGGCTTTTTAACGCCATTTGGTGTTAGGGACTAACTGTTATGTTGTTTATAACTTAAATATTCCAACTGAAATTTCACTAGCCAAAAAATTTGTAGAGATCAAAATCAACTAATGTTACTTCAAAGTACTTGTATTGTGGACACATTCAGTTGCATATTCATAGCTTGTATAATCTCTCTAAAAAAACAAAAAGAGCAGCGGCACACAAGTCTAAGGTCACAATTCCCACTGCCAATTGTTCGCTGGAGGCGTATAAAATCCCTCTGTATTGGCTGTGGAACATTGGAACTGTTATCTGGGACTTCTGAGGGAAGTGTGAGTTGGCGTGGGAAAAAAAAAATTATATATATATATATATATATATATATATAAACAACAATAATCCTAAAATGCCTGCTTGACATTAAAGAATACCTTTTTCATTCATGTTTACCACTTTTTATTCAGCATCATTCCATATAAAAATGTTCACAAAACAGGTTCAGTCATATTGGTTTGGCCTAAAATGGCTGCTGTGTTGTGGTCAAGACTCAGCACTCACTCAATGTCATAGCAAACTATTAAAGCGAAAATATTCTAAAATGTTTCCACCAGTGAACCCAGTTCTGGGGTCATGGCATGCATGTCTATAGAATGCTTTGGCCAAAGTACCACAAGGATCAAACATAACAGCAACATTATCCCCCAGGCTTAATCATTTTCACTCAGTCCTCTTTCTTCTCTTTTGTCATATACACCATATGTAACCGCTAATATTTCTACATTTTAATTTGCTCTGTTTAAGCTCACATATGAATTTACACAGAACCATTCATTGCTGATTGCAGCACAAAACCAGGACACACTTTTCTGACTTTAGGTTTTGTTTCACAGTTTGTGGTTTGGAAGGCTCCAGATCCCAAACTAATGTGCACATGCTGTGAACAAGTGATTTAGTTTTTTTGTAAATCATTTCTCCTGTCTTTCCTGTGATGTAAGCCTTGACATTGACATGTATTTAGCCTTATTTTTTTTACACTATGCTGTAGAATCAGCCTTGCCCCCTAATAATGACCATTCTTTGTTGTTTTCTGGCCGCACTTCTATGACTGGGGAAAACATCTTCCTTTTGTCTTATAATTGAATTGTAGGTATTGTGACTTCTAGTTCCTCACCAGCAGGTTTCTCTACAATGAGCCATTTTACATCAAAACACTCTGAATTACCTTCTTTTTACAGTTCAGCGACATTACTGCAGAACATTTTTAACTATTCTTCCTTAATTGTTCATGTTTATTTGCCTGTGTTTGAGGAAGACAGAGAGACTGTGTGAGTCAGAGGAACAAAGGGTGAACGTTTAAACCACAACTGAAAATCGATTCACCTTCGTCCCTGGAACAAAACAGTTCTACCTTTGTAGATTTTCTAAAAAAGGAATCCCGTGCTTGATCATTTTTTTTCTGTTTACAGAAATATGACCTTGTGATGTTTTGCTTGTGGGGGCTATTTCCTAAATGTTGCTGCAAAGTGGACATTCATGTACTGACCTCTGTAGACAGCAGACTTCCTCTTTTCATTTCTGTATTGTACTTCATGAAGGTGTTTGAACTGTTGAGAAAATTCCAGTGTGTTATAATCAAATAACAATGGTTCCTGTGTCTCAGTTTATATTTTAATACAATAACTGTGTGCTTGTGCATTAACTATACATGTAATACCTGTAACTACAATGTAACAATACATGGTGTAATTACTGTTAAATTACAGAGTTAAAGTGGTACAGCTCATGTAAATATGCGCATGGCCATTAGCTACAGTTGTTACTTTTGTAATTATGCACATATACATTATATAACCAAAGGTTTTTGAACGCTTGCTCAGCTATAATTTGATGGTATTTAGCTGTAAAAGCATTAGTGCTGTTAGGTGGTGATTTTGGATGATTAGTTATGAGTCACAAAAGACATTCCAATCATATGTGATTGTGGTATCACCTTAGGTGAAGGATTTCTGACTGAGCAAGTTTCTAGGCCGCACAGAAACTGCATACATGTTTTCAGCGATAACATTTACAGAGACAAGATATGCTATTTCAGGTATCAGGATATCCTTGTGTAATAATGTGACTGAAACCTACTTATATTTACTTAAGCAGTTCTTGGGTATTTCTTTTTTTTTCAGGGAATGCATACAAAGTTGTTGCAGTATTGTACATTTGTAATGTCACAGTTATTACAACCATGTCATAATTAATTGGCATTTCTAAAAACAAAAAACATCAGCAAAAATCCATATTCACATAGTCATGTGAATGAGAAACCAATGTGCTGTGACTGCTCATGTTGCACTGGGGTGTGTAAGTGCGCTCTTGCATACTAAGAAGCATCTAATGTGTGTTTGTGTTTTACATTAGTTTCCATGCATCAATTCTGCATCAGTTACTTCAAGGGCCTCAAGGTTCCACAGAGAAACAGAGTCATAAACAACACTGGAGATAAGATAGGAAGGAAAGCATCTCATAAATTGCCTTTGGGAGGAAAGGGGGGAGGGAGGGGGCTGGAGGTTAAGTGAACAAGAGTGAGAGATAGAGGGAGAGAGAAGTTAAATAGAGAAATACAGGGGGAAGTTGACATCCAAAGGTAATAATATACAAACCTCAATTCTGCAAAAAAAAAAAAAGGACATGCATTGCCAAATGAAGATTTTGAATTTCTTATTTTACAGTGCATATATATTCTGGGAATCCAGAGAAATCTCTGTGAGCTAAATGCTAACAATTTATATTAAAAAAATATTTTTTATAATTATAAAATAATAATAAAATAAATCCAGGACATTTAATCCTTCAGAAACCACAGCAGTAAACACCATTATATGTCTGTGATGAACATTCCCACACAAACATAAGGTAGACATCAAACAGTGTTTTAATTCTGTTTTGAAAGTCAATAGAATTTTCATCATCACTGATTTCAGTTTACATTTGCATTTCCAACACGGCCATAACTTGTTCTGGACCTGGGTTTGTATATGAATATGTACCAGAATAGGTATCAGATTCTGTTGTTTCTAGGTAAGCTTGTGGTTTCATCAGTGGATTTATGCCTAATTGTTTATGGACACTGAACCATAATCTAGTTTGACACATGTAAACTGTGCACATTACTGTGAGTTGTGAATAATGGTGTAAGCCCTCGACAACCTTGTGGACTGAAGGGGAGTATTATTTTTCAGCAATGTGCATAATTGTATGGATTGAATGTAAACAAAGTCATCCAGAGGGTTTTGACGTATCCAGTCTGAACGTAAAGTCTGCATTGTTCAAAGAGTGGATAGAAACCAGACATTTGAATAGCTGAATGCATGTAAAGAACCTTACGGATGGCTGTAACAAGAATGGTTACAGATATGGTGCCTAAGGCCTAACACATTGTGGGGTCAAAGGAACACATTAGCAGAAAACCTACGCTGTGTCTGAAACTGTGCCGTATTTACTAGTGCATTATTTTGTGTTTGCAGGCCTAGTGGTGTCTGAAAACATTGTGCAGAGTTTTAAGTGCACTCACACAATCCCACAATGCACCGCAATAACATGTATAACTGATATACCTTAGCAAATAGCTTAGCAGATACCCATAATACACTGCGTTGTTTGGTGAAAACCCACAAGTGTCAGAAGTTGTTCACTATCCTCCTGAATTCAACAACGAATAATGAGTAATGTTAGGAACAGGGAGTCACTATGAGCACAGCTTAGATTTTGATTAAGTTGATTCCAGGTAGGCTCTGGACCCCCCGCGACCCTAAATTGGATAAGCGGTTACAGATAATGGATGGATGGATGGATGATTCATTTTCCCAATATTACCATTATTATATAAAACGTGTGCTGGTCATTCTGGATAGTAAATAAAATGGCTGCATTTATGTTGTAGACATTCACCACATCACTACTGTGAATGAATTTGTTTATATTTCACTGTTAATGTTTAAATTTGACAGTATTGGTGTCAATTTCCTGTAAATTAAGTATATATATATATATATATATAAATGACAGGAAATGTGACACAGTTTGACAGTTATAAAACAATATAATGTGTTGTTTCTTTTAGCGGTGTATAGTACTAAATATCATTGAGGTGCTGCCCTCTGCAGGTCGATGGAAGGAAGCGTACGTTCTCAAAGCCATCATTGTTCTCTGATCAGAAATTTCACGCCAGTTTCTTAAAGAGAAAGCGAGTCCTCGGTTTTATTACTATATTTACACATTTGTCCCTGAAAATGCCATAGTCTAAGACTTGGTTTAATGGCTTGGTCCATAATGGATGAACTGATTTAATTTGTTGAGTTTCTACATGAGAATGACAATTATTCATTGATTCATTGTCTGTAACAGCTTATCTACTTCAGGGTCGCCGTGGGTCCAGAGCGAACCCAGAATCACTGGGCACAAGGTGGGGCCTTCACAGGGGGACACACACTCACACCTATAGTCACCAATCCACCTACCAACGTGTGTTGGTTTTTTTTTTTTGGAATGTGGGAGGAAACCGGAGCACCTGGAGGAAACCCTCGTGGACAAGGGGAGAACACACTAAACTCCTCACAGACAGTCACCTGGTGCAGGACTTGAACCCACAATCTCCAGGTCCCTGGAACTGTGTGACCGCTGCGCCACCATACGGCATGAAAATGACAATCATTTGAACATAATAACATTTCAGGGAGTAATATATTATGCTTAATATTTAGTACTTATTAATAAATAAAAGGCTTCTGAGACATTGCTACTTGTTTTTTTGTGTGTGTGTGTGTTTCTTTTGGTTTTGGTTTAAAAGTTTACAAAAGTTTAACAGGATTTAGGTCAGGCCTCTAATTGAGTCACTGCATGGTGTTCACCTCACTGTTTATAACCGAAGCTGTAAATGGGTTTTTGTACACTGTTGCTGAAAGATTAATTTTCAGACCAGGCTGAGCTTTCTAAATATCCCACACTGCCACACCTTAGAATTTCATGTAAACTCCAACTGATTTTTGTTACTGTGCCTTTAAGACTGATGTATGTAAATGACTTGACTGTCTCTCCTGTATCGTGCTGAAAAGAAGCACAGGCTAAAATCTGAGTCATATGAAAGAAATATGCTTCAGCTTCTACTTTTTGGAAGGTGTGGATCCTGTGAAAAGTTGCTTCCTGTCAGACATGAACAGCACATTTAATGGTTTATCTTCATAACCCCCAGGTAAATTACAACATGCTTCATTATGTCAAATACGAATAAAGCATCAGAAATGCAACATCACATACAAGATTAACTCGAAATGGTCTGTTTTGTAGCTAGGTTTCCATATTTATGAGGACTGTAGGAGTTAATGGTACATTTTGAAAATTAAACAATGCTCACATACTACATCAAAGTTTTATTTTATCATCAATATGTGAATACGTGCATGTCCTCCCTGGGCACGGCATATCTCAAGTATACTGAATTTTGTGGTGTCACAATAAACAATTAAAAGTGAGATTCACCTGCCTTTTGAGCCTTTTTACATCTCAACAACACCTCTCTCAGGTAACCTCCTGACCACTCCTCCTCACATTAACACATTCCTAACTATTCTGAGTTTCACTGACAGGTCTTTTGTCCTACCTGTAGCTCTTACTGACTGGAGGATGGTCTATCTGTAGGCCACTTGTAAGGGTCCTAATGTAAGTTCTCTCATACTACAGGATTGTTTATGCAAATAACATGCAAAGTGAGAGGGAAATGGATAAAATAATAATAATAATAATAATAATAATCATCATCATATGTGGAAAAAAACCTAATGTATGTGAATGTAACTTGATATTTAGTAGGTATTGAGAGCCTGCATTTAAAGCATTTAGCAGACGCTCTTAAATAAAAGAGTATGAAAAAAAGCTGATTTTGGTTCCAGGCAAGCTACATTTTTCTGGTCTCCTATCTAATCTACTTTTAGTATGTTTAAGGGCTATTAATGAATACATGTTTTTAATCAATCACTGAGTGTAGCTCATCTCCTGCTTCACAATTTAACAGCCTCCATCTACTCCATTCATCAAATGAAAGGACTATCATTGGACAGTCTTAAAGAATCAGGGTCTTTCCAGACTTTGAGGCTGATGTCTTCCATCTGCAGACAGTTCAAAGCAGGTTCAAGATCTGCCAGTAGCAGCACTGAAAGGAGGAGTTAAAAAGGACCCAATGTATCTAAGCTTTTTAAGCAAAAACAGTACATCATTATCATCACCAAAAACCATACTCACAATAGGCCTGGACGATATGGTCAAAACTTATCATGATATCATTTCTGGTCGTTACAATATAATTCCAATAACATTATGTACAATACCCATTGACTTTGTGAATATTAATATTTTTAAACTAACTCTAAAATTAAGTGCAATGAACTGCTTGCAGCGCCCTGTAGTTAACGTCTTTGACAGATGCTGTGAATAATGCATGTTGAAATATGGAAAATGTGTTTTAACATTATATCATTGTTACTGAAACATTTTAGATTGTGATACATATTAATAATTACAAGTCAAAAGAATACTGGAGAAGTAGACACAATATAAAGATGGTTTCCTAACCTAAATAAAAGAAAATAAACCTGTTGTTCACTGCTGCTTTTGCCATCTTTGTGAGATTTTGGGAAGCCTTGTCTTAACCTGCGTATTTAAATCAGTAAACCTGTGTCCATCTGAAATAAATCTGTGAGAGTAGATTATGAAACCTGAGGTAAAACCAAGTAAAGTGCAGACCTCTTTTTGTAAATAAGGTTTACACATCAACTCAGTTGACGTATGGTAAAAGTAACACAATGCACCCAGTTGAATAGTGTAAAATAATAAACAACTGCAGAAAACATTTGATTTTTAGATTTTGATTGATTAAAAAATTTAAATATACATTTTTGAAGAAATGATCAAAAGAGTATTTGAAACCAGATCATAAACACCACACACTTCATCCATCTTAAAACATAGGATTAGGCTGAGGATTTGATTTCTAGTCTACACAGTGTCGCCTGTATATTGTGTTTGCTCCTCTGAGTTGTTACCTACTTGTTTGGACATGGTGGGAGGTTCTATAGTGCAGAAAAAAACAGGCTCAGGCACCTCCACTCCCGCCAGCACCAGACTGCTGCTCTCTCGACCCGAACCTCTCTGAGCCTCCTCAACTCCATTCTGAGCCTCCTCAACTCCTCTCTGAGCCCGCCGGGCTGCAGCTACTGCTGAGGCTTTGGATGAAACAATGGTGTCCCCCGTTACTGTCTGAGTCAGAGAAAACACATCACACCAATTTATATAATACAGAAGAGACCAAAACACAAGTAAGAATAACATATGCTTCTTCCTATGTTTATGTATAATAATAAATAACCAATATATTTATTATTTAGAACCAATTCAACCAGTTTTGGCCTGGTTTTTAAAGTCAAGCTGAAATGAAAATGGAACTTTCTTCATTCACTCATTCATTCACTCATTCTTTCATACTCTGTAACTGCTATATCCAGTTCAGGGCCACAATGGTTCCGGTCCCTGCCAACATTTTTGGGTTTTTTGGACTGAGGGAGGAAACCCTCACTAACACAGGGAGAACACAGCAAATTCCTCACAGATAAGTCACATGAGGTCAGTTCTGAACCCATGCAAATAATTTCAAATGATATTTTCCTGCTCCAACCACAACCCGATCAATCAGTGAAAATACTGCACTAGTTTGTAGTCAATACATTGACGAATGTTTGAGTCTGCTCATCACAAGATCTAAAGGATGTGACAGAGAAGTGTATTTGGTAATTTACTACCAATAATCACGACTGCTTTTAGGGAAAACACCACGAAAATCAAACAGGGGGCTCAGAGAACAGTCTTTACAATGTCATGCTTGAGGCATTTCAGGCTGAACTGATTAAGAATCACACTGCACATGAAATGTGATTCACCTGAACACTGTCTGACAGATACAGCACACAGCTGGAGACACATCTGTACTACAGGGAAGTGGGGAAAGTTATAACTGAACTAACACTTCAGAAGTTCTGTGAATATGTTATGAGAGTTCTTCAAAATGAAACTGAATCAGTTGAACCAGACATATGACTCCTTTAAATGAACAGCTCAAAAGAATTGATTCAAGAATATGAGCCAAATGCTTTCAAAAGACCAGCTGTTCAAACTCTAATCAATCTCAGTGTATGATTCACGTCATGTCCCACCCATTTTACAGTCCTGTTTCAGTCTTTAGGTTCAGACAGAGACGTTTTAGAATGTTCTTTAATAGAAATCAGCACCTGTTTGAGTCCCACAGTGAGGGCTATGTTTCCTGCAGAAAGTGAGGGGATTTCAACATGGCGGTCTGCAAAGGGCAACAGCACTCGGCTAATTCTCTCTCTGCAGCACAAAAGAATGATAACGTTTGGTGCAATTTAGCCCTTAAATTGTCTGTGTGTATTGTGTATAGTCTGTCGATCAATGCCAGTGATGTTAGACCTACGTTCCGTTTCTGTTAATGTTATAAACAGATGACTGGGGTTTCAAAGAGCCAGAGTAAATCCTGAGAAACACCAGAGGCCCTCTCTGCTTGTCATGGACCACTTTAAATGCCAAGGCACACAAGTCGTCCTTATACCAGCGCCTAAGAACGCACACGCAGAAGATACAAAACACATTCATTACTATGTCATATTAATAACTGCATCTTATTGTAGTCAGTAGACGTAGGTTCATAATATTTTTTAGCCCTGTTTAGGTCTGATGTACACTGAAGCATGAGATGCCACATTAAGCTGAGTAAATAATTATTGTCTGTTGGTACAATTTAACAAGTTGGTGGTTATTAGCATTATCTGAAGTTCAATTTTACTACATTCCTAATGCCATATTTACTGATGTGATATTTGCTAGCCATCCCCAGATGCTGAAGTTTTAACAAAAAACAGGACGTACACCAGGTCGTGGTTCCTCTCATTGGGAGCAGGGAGATACTCTGTGATGGCATCCAGCAGCGGCTGAACACCTTTATTCTTCAAAGAGCTGCCACACAGCACAGGAACTGCTTTACGGGACAGTGTCACTCTCCTCACAGCCTCTCGCAACTGAAACACAAAGATGTTCAACTGTGTTTACTGTACAGGGAACCTAAAATATACAAACCCCTCCACTTAGCTGAGATAGTGTACCTAATGCTTACTTTTTCAGCAGGCACTGCATCAAAATTGTCTCCGTATTCTCCCAAAAGCAGCTCTGCAAATTCATCATCCACATCTGCTAACTGCAAAGAACATGGGTAAGCTTGTAAGTATTTGTTAATAATGTTTACAATGTTCAGAAATATACAAATGCTTTGAAAATAAAAACCTCCTGTTTAAAAAATAAAAAAAAGCACAAGAACAGTACGTGGATCAGACACATTGTATTTTGGCTGACCAGCGTATTTGCTCAGGTGGCCGAAAGTTTGGGGACACCATCTCTTCCATGACAACTGTACCTGTTCTAAAAGAGCTCCTCTTGCCTTGTTGGCTTCTTCCCACAGTTCTGGATCATCTGTGGACTGGAGGACTCTGCTCTCAAAGACACGACCATCATCTTCGGAACAAGACTTCCCCTGCCACATCATTCGCTGCTTGGTGATCAAGTCCACCAATCCCGTGAAGCCTTTTCCAGAGCCAATGGGAACCTGTCAAAGTCACTCACAATTACAACGAATCAATGAATGGTCCACTTTTGTTTAGAATGGGAGTTAATGGATCAGTGGGTAAAACTTTACCTGAAGAAGAACAGGGTTGGCCTTCAGTTTCCTCCTGATGCTTTCTAAAGAATAACTCAGGCTGAGAAGAAAATGTAGAATGTCCAAATAATTCAAATGTTCAAATAATACAAGAATAACCAAATAAATAAATAAATAAAAATGAAAAAAAAATTAAAGAGATCTTGCTAAACTTGCTAGATAACAGAGTTCCTAATTCATTATTATACTTTCGAAGGATGTTGATTTAAAATAATGTGTAATAATAAGCTTAAACTAAACAAGCGATACATGCTTAGGCTCTTATCTCCCTATAACAGGTCAGTGAAGCATCATAGCCATTTTGAAGCTGTAATTTTAAGATAAAATATTACATATTGTCGTGTAACTTATACGTGTAACTTATTTGATGTACAAATGATTGTTATTATCATGTAAAAATAAATCAATTAAACCGAGTATAAGACTGCGACATTTTCAGGGATAATTTAGTAATAAAACGGAGGATTCGCTTTTTCTTCGAAAATCTGCCGTGAAATTTCTGATCAGATAACAATGAAGGCTTTGAGAACGTGCGCTTCCTTCTATCGACCTCTAGAGGGCAGCACGTCAAAGATGTTCAGTGCTATACACCACTAAAGGAAACTATTGTATTATTTGATAAAACTGTTTAACTGTGTCACGTTTCCTGTCCTTTATATATGAATACTTATACATGAATACATATAATTAAAGGAAAGTTACACCAATGTTGAATCATTAACCAATGAAATAAACATTCACAGTTTATTTATCCAAAATGACCTGTAAATCCACATGTTTTATATAATAATGGTAATGAGGGTCAAATTAATCAACTTGAAAATCTAAAACTGTAAAATGTACTGTCTTGAAACCTTGGCATACTACAGGACTCAGTTTTAGTAGCCAGTTACCAGATCAGCACTTTACCTTCTTAAGAAATTCAGTAAAATTTGAGATTTTCTGAATAAACCCGACCTGGAGAAACATATCCATGCTTTTATTTCTAGCAGGATTAATTCCCTCTTAACTGGACTTCCAAAAAAGACCATTAAACATTAGACTTATAGTGTTACTGGTCTATAAATGTCTTCATGGTGTAGAACCAGCGTATTTATCAGATCTGCTAAAGAGATATGAGTCGAGCGAGTCATTTATAGACCTGCCTCAGCATTTAGCTACAATGCCGCTCTTAAAATTAGATTAGATAGAACTTTATTAATCCCTTGGGAAGGCTCCTTCAGGGAAATTCAGTTTCCAGCAGCTCTCTCATCAAGAAACAAACAGTAGCAGCCTACAGGATAAGATACAATTAAAAAACTAACGTTTACTTAACAAAGATACAATGAAAATTAAAAGATTTAAGAATATAAACAGAACCAGCTGACTGAGAACATTAGAAGAGGCTTTAGACACTTTTGGTCATAAAATTAGAATATCATTAAAAAGTTGATTTATTTCAGTAATTCCATTCAGAAAGTGAAACTTGTATATTATACTCATTCATTACACACAATGTTATCAAGACAAATATTTCAAATGTTTTTCTTTTATTTGATTATTATAACTGACAACTAATGAAAACCCCAAATTCAATATCTCAGAAAATCTGAATATTGTGAAAAGGTGCCACACTCTAATCAGTTAATTAACTCAAAACACCTGCAAAGGCCTTTAAATGGTGTCTCAGTCTAGTTCTGTTGGCTTCACAATCATGGGGAAGACTGCTGACTTGACAGTTGTACAAAAGACGACCACTGACACCTTACACAAGCAGGGCAAGACACAAAAGGTCATTGCTAAAGAGGGTGGCTGTTCACAGAGCTCTGTGTCCAAGCACATTAATAGAGAGGAGAAGGGAAGGAAAAGATGTGGTAGAAAAGTGTACAAACAAAAGGGATACCCACACCCTGGAGAGGATTGTGAAACAAAACCCATTTAAAAATGTGGGGGAGATCCACAAAGACTGGACTGCAGCAGGACCACCACACACAGACATTTGCAAGACATGAGTTTCAGCTGTCGCATTCTTTGTGTCAAGCCACTCTTGTACAAGAGACAGCGTCAGAAGCGCCTCAATTCCAAAAAGGACTGGACTGCAGCTGAGTGGTCCAAAGTTATGTTCTCTGATGAAAGTAAATTTTGCATTTCCTTTGGAAATTAAGGTCCCAGAGTCTGGAGGAGGAGAGGCGAGACACAGAATCAACATTGCTTGAGGTCCAGTGTAAAGTTATCACAGTCAGTGATGGTTTGGGGTGTCATCTGCTGGTGTTGGTCCACTATGTTTTCTGAGGTCCAAGGTCAACGCAGCTGTCTACCAGGAAATTTTAGAGCACTTCATGCTTCCTGCTGCTGACCAACTTTATGGAGATGTAGATTTCATTTTCCAATAGGACTTGGCACCTGCACACAGTGCCAAAGTTATCAGTACCTGATTTAAGGACCATGGTATCCCTGTCCTTAATTGGCCAGCAAACTCGCCTGACCTTAACCCCATAGAAAATCTATAGGTATTGTGAAGAGGAAGATGCAGTACGCCAGACCCAACAATGCAGAAGAGCTGAAGGCCACTATTAGAGCAACCTGGGCTTTCGTAACACCTGAGCAGTGCCACAGACCGATCGACTCCATGCCACACCGCATTGCTGCAGTAATTCAGGCAAAAGGAGCCCTAAGTATAGAGTGCTGTACATGTTCATACTTTTCAGTTGCCAACATTTCTAAAAATCAATTTTTTGTATTGGTCTTAAGTAATATTCATATTTTCTGAGATATTGAATTTGGGATTTTCATTAGTTGTCAGTTATAATCATTAAATTTAAAGAAATAAACACTTGAAATATATCAAGTTTAACTGTTTGAAGGGAATTACTGAAATAAATCAACTTTTTCATGATATTATAATTTAATGACAAGCACCTGTAGACATAAATAAAATCAAGAAAACAGAGCACATCATTTTATGCTCACAAATGTAAGTTTTTATTGTGAACAGAAAGAAGCAAGTTTTTTTTTTGTTTTTGTTTTTTTTTTTTACATGGGAAATACACAATTACATGTGAGAGGAGAGAAGAATTAAAGAGATTCCTCATGGGATCTCACTAAGGCTATATATTAACACAGGGATTGTTAGTATGTGTGTTTTGTGGCTTTTCATAGTGCACGGGCACACATTTATTGTTATTAACAAGGTTACAGGCCACACCTACGGGCTGATCATTAAGCGAAACCAGTGAAATATTATTACAATTTTGGTCTTTAGTTTTATCAGTGATAATAGTCACTTTAAATTTTTTTTTGCTGACACACAGATTCTCTTTCCAAAAATATCCCCCATCTTTGCTGCAGATTTTGTTAATTTCTTCTTCTGTGCCATGGATGAAAGTTTGGATTTCTGTTCTTCCACAAAGACCTTGAGGTTGTAGGTGTCTTATCCAGTCTTCAACACTGTTCATATTTCCAGGTGGAGCTATATGACGATTTTTGAAATTTTCATGTTGATTTTGATCTGAAGTAGCTTTACAGGGCTCGGCATATACATTAGAGTGGTAAAAGTACAGCAGCGTAAGGAGAACAACAGTCTTCATCCTAGAAAAAAAAAGCACCAGCATCATTTCACGTCAAGACTTAAACTGTGTAAACCACGAGACAGACCTGAGAGCTCTGCCTGGATCCAGCACTTCTATCTTCTTCTAACACTAATCACAAGAAGAAATATGGCCAGATGTGTGTAGATGCCGCCTTATCTAACAGTTCTTCTGAAATGAAGGATATTAATTGGTTATTTGCTGCCTTTGTGGAAGTCTTCAGTTCTTCTGCAAGTTGGTGAGATGATTTCTAACAGTGCTATAAAGTTAAGTCCACACTCTATTACATAGTAATAACTGAGGGCAGTTACAGTTTTTGAATAGTTATGACTGACCAACATCACTCCAGCTAATCTTTGAGGTATTTTCTTGAGCTCTGTCACACCAGAGAACACAGTTCCAGTGCTCCACGCCCTAATGCTGGGACACCTATAACACTTGACATTGGTCATTGCAGCCAGCCTCTTTATGGAGATTGTAAAACTGTGGGTGCAACTGGACATCAGTGTAAACCCTATGGACTATATCTATATAGCTATTTTGCTATTCCGGTTTTTTTCAGTGCCTCTTTCAGTTGCATTTAAACAGTAATTATGTGACATAGCCATATTCAGTATGTTGTTTTATTTTCTAAAGACACTTGGCTACTCAAATATGTAATCACTTGAGGTTTACATGCTGACATCTGGTCATGTTTTGACCAAAATTTTACCAAACGCCTGTGTTTTTTTTTTTTTTTTGCATATTTCTCAATGTACAGCCTTGAAATCATATTCCCACCTCAGATATTTTGCACAGATTGCTAGTGTGAGGTGTCCGTTAGTTGAAAAACTAATTTATTACATGACATATTACTGTGACAAAATAAATTTGTAGCATCAGACGGACTTATTTTTCTTGATATTCTAAACGCTGGGATGTATGACTGATAAAGCTCTGATAGTCACAGCAGGCCCAGACTTTCAGGAATTTAGTTCGGGGCAAATATGGACAATATCCCAACAAATTAAAATTGTTTTGATACTTTGGCAGTTTTCTCAGCTGCTTATAATAATAACAATTATGACAAAATATGAACATTTTGAAGGAGCGCCTTGTTTTTTAGGTGATTTTTCACACTGAATTACTCCCAGAGGCTTCACAGCACTGCAATGAGAGCGCTATTTTTAGAAACGGTAGGACCTGCGCTTTTTAACGGCATACGGAGCTCACAGACGCATTCAGACATTCAAGAATTATAAAGCTGAGAATATAAGTTGTGCTTTTTACCCCGCTAAATGTGGGGTTCGGGTTCTTAACAGTCTTTACATTTACATCTTTTAGTGATACTCATTAGCCATTAGAAAGAGTCACCAGTAATTTCTGGCCATGCTGAAATTAAAGCAGCGCAGTCCCATGTGCGCTGTGTGCATTTCTTTGCGTTTTCAAATTGTAATATATTCGGTTCTACTCAAATGTGAGGGATTGAATCAAATGTAGTTATTTACATTTAATTCCTGGTTCCTTTTTGATTGGATTGAATTTCATTCTTTTGTGTTGGTTCAGCTCTTGGATGGGTTTACTGGAGTTGTAGTGTTAAATTTTAGGCCACATGATATGAAAGCAGAAGAATCAAGCCTTAAACTTACATTTCTTTTTATTTCACTGTGGTCCTGTTGAAGAGCTCACTCAGAATCACAGAGGAAACCGCTGAGAGTGCTGACAGACTAAAACCCAAAGAAAATTGCTATGAACACGAGGATGAATCACTGAGATAAATTAAAAGGAGTAGAAACATGAATAAAAAAATCCTGAAAAAAAGCAGTAAAAATGACTGTATTACTCTGTACATTCAAATTCCACTTTAATAAAATCATAATTTATCATCTTTACCTGACCAGATGAACAGCAGACAGTAAGGTGAGCAGTGAGACAGATGTCCAAAAAAGAAGAGTGAAGACAGATGCACCAAGGAGTGTAATTTATACAGTTTCCAACAGAGCAGGAGGAACTCCACATCTGATAATGACACCGGAGTATCACTCATTCAAATAATGCAACAGAAGTTTTATGGTAATTAGAAAGGAAAGGTTACCACAGTTTGAACTGTCCAAACAATTGTACTGAGGATCGGGAGTTTAACTTGCAAAATAAAAGGCAGATTTCTTTCCCTTAAAATATATGTTGAGATTAAAAAAAACTCTCTTCATCTAAGATGAGAAAAAAAACCAACAACAAAGTTATTTGTGGGTATATGTATATAATCGTTTATTCATGGATTACAGGTTTAAGGAAAGACTCAACAATTACTATTACTATTTTGAAAGATACGCATTTTTCACTGGACAGAGGCAATATGGAGTATGTTCAACAATTTCCATATAAAATAAATATCAGATTAAATACACAGGACTCTTATGCAAAATATATTTTATCTCTTTTTATATTTGAAATATTGATAAGTATGTAAATCTCTACACACAGGTACAAACCGGATTCCAAAAAAGTTGGGACACTAAACAAGTTGTGAATAAAAACTGAATGCAATGATGTGGAGGTGCCAACATTCATTCATTCATTCTCTGTAACCACTTATCCAGTTCAGGGTCGCGATGGGTCCAGAGCCTACCTGGAAACATTGGTCGCATGGCGGGAATACACCCTGCAGGGGGCGCAAATCCTTCACAGGGCAACACAGACACACACATTCACTCACACACACCTATGGATACTTTTTTGAGTCGCCAATCCACCTACCAATGTGTTTTTGGACTGTGGGAGGAAACCGGAGCACCAGGAGGTAACCTACGCAGACACAGGGAGAACACACCATACTCCTCACAGACAGTCACCCGGAGCGGGAATCGAACCCACAACCTCCAGGTCCCTGGAGCTGTGTGACTGCGACACTACCTGCTGTGCCACTGTGCTGCCCCGAGGTGCCAACATCTAAAATTTTATTCAGAATAGAACACAAATCACAGATCAAAAGTTTAAACTGAGAGAACGTATTATTTTTAGGGAAAAATATGTTGTTTCAAAATTTCATGGCGTCAACAAATCCCCAAAAAGTTGGGACAAGGCCATTTTTTACCACTGTGTGGCATCCCCCCTTCTTCTTACAACACTCAACAGACCTCTGGGGACAGAGGAGACCAGTTTCTGAAGTTTAGAAATAGGAATGCTCTCCCATTCATGTCTAATACAGGCCTCTAACTGTTCAATCGTCTTGGGCCTTCTTTGTCGCACCTTCCCCTTTATGATGCGCCAAATGGTTTCTATCAGTGAAAGATCTGGACTGCAGGCTGGCCATTTCAGTACCCGGATCCTTCTCCTACGTAGCCATGATGTTGTGATTGCTGCAGAATGTGGTCTGGCATTATCTTGTTGAAAAATGCAGGGTCTTCCCTGAAAGAGATGACGTCTACATGGGAGCATATGTTGTTCTAGAACCTGAACATAGTTCTCTGCATTAATGGTGCCTTTCCAGACATGCAAGCTGCCCATGCCACAAGCACTCATGCAACCCCATACCATCAGTGATGCAGGCGTCTGAACGGTGCGTTGATAACAACTTAGGTTATCCTTGTCCTCTCTGGTCTGGATGACATGGCGCCCCAGTGTTTCATAAAGAACTTCAAATCGTGACTCATCTGACCACAGTGCAGTCTTCCATTTTGCCACACTCCATTTTAAAAGACCCCTGGCCCAGTGCAAACGTCTGAGCTTGTGGAGCTTGCTTAGAAATGGCTTCCTCTTTGCACTGTAGAGTTTCAGCTGGCAGCGGCGGATGGCACGGTGGATTGTGTTCACTGACAATGCTTTCTGGAAGTATTCCTGAGCCCATTCTGTTATTTCCTTGACAGTGGCATTCCTGTTTGAGGTGCAGTGACGTTTAAGGGCCCGGAGATCACGAGCATCCTGTAGAGTTTTACGGCCTTGACCCTTACGCACAGCAATTGTTCCAGATTCTCTGAATCTTTTGATGATGTTATGCACGGTTGATGATGATAACTAAAAAGTCTTTGCTATTTTATGCTGGGTAACACCATTCTGGTATTGCTGCACCATCTTTCTGCACCATATAGTTTATTATTATTATTATTATTATTTCATATGAAATTACCACCATGCTATATTTGAATGTTTGTCCAAATATTGCACACACAAAAATGTAATTGGATCACAGTAAATATTTTTTTTTTTTTTTGTAAAAATGAATTAATCATCTATGACAGCAAAAATAGCAAAACATTGCACCTAGATGCTGACACACAACAAAACCTTTCCTGGATGACCTGCACCAAAGAGCAGGAGTTTGCTCCTGTGATTATTATTTTTCATTTTTACATACCATACTTTAATTGGTAGCTACGTTGCTAATTGTATCACAGTGGACATTGACTTGAATGTACAGAGTGGGCCATGGAGAGAAAATGACACATTTGCTTGGTTTTAACATAACTTTATTCTTTCATGAGTTATTTACAAGTTTCTGACCACTCATAAAATGTGTTCAACGTGCTGCCCATTGTGTTGGATTGTCAATGCTGTAGTGCGATATGATGGTGTATTAATTCCTAATAAAAATGTGACGTTCTGAGATGTGATTTTAAATACCCAAACTTTAGCTGGTTTTCAGAGACATCCCCAAGCCACACCAAGCCAAGATTGGAATTTGAGATAAGCTTTTCAGAAAGAACTGGCCCCAAATTGGTGCCTGAAGGTCTGTGTCACAGAGTCTTAAAACTGACACTATAGGACCTTTTAAGGGAAGTTTACGCAGGGTCAAGAGAAGGATCTTTTGGGAGGCACTCCTGAGGATCAGTTTATGCTCTGTATAAAGCTGCTTAATGAAGAACTTCTCAAACTATACAATCAAACTTTAATTCCCATTGGTTTAAAGCAATTTGAAGTTACATATGTGCACAACTGTTTGTTTGATATTAATTCCATTTTGACAATCAAAATGGGTGGGATTCATTTACATGTGTTTAAAGTCATTTTTGTTTTATATGAATTTATGTAGAACCAAGGTAGCCACATATTATGAAACATGATTGTCTTAATGATATGACTTTGTGTTAACATATAATCTTTAATATTGCAAAGTATGATTCAGAATCCTGGGACATTAATTCAAAAAGGGATGGTCTTCATGCCTTGGCCATACATTTTATGTGATGTCACTATCAAAGTACAGGAAACAACCAATCAGGAGCAAGAGAGGCTCCAATCTTATCCAATCAGGGTTTCTGATTAAAAAGCCAGTGGCGCCAAATGAGAAGGACTTTTTCAGAATTTCAAGGCTTCAGACACTTGAGGCTTCTTCTTTCCCCACACATTCGCTTCATTTCACACTTTTTCTCTTTTAGTCTTTTACAAGAGGAAAATGACTCGGGTTTTAAATGATTCTGCAGGCTCCTCTGCAGGTGTCAGACTCATGGCTTTCTTAAACAGTCTTGGGCCCCTCAAGCGCGGTCCAGATAGAAAACTATAAATTAAGAAAAGCTATAGTTTAACTCTAGCAAAAATTCAACGCCACACCCAGAACATGAAGGAAACCTTAGACCTCTGACCCTCAAAAGGATGACAAAGCTTCCGGACCGGCAACCAAGAAGATGGGCACACTCACCCTCTGAATGACCTTCTGAGATGAGGCCCAGGAGAGACCTGCTTGGACTGTCTCTTACAAGGCAGCAGATCAGCAATGACAGAGAATCCCCACAGAGAACGGAGGGGTCCCCACGACGGAGGGGTCGCCGTGTCTGAAAAGGGGGAGAAAAAAGCCACCTGCGACTGCAATGCTACAAGGCCCATGGCGGAAAGCCCTTGCCGGAAAGCACAGCGCATCAGCGACATGATCCCAGCTATCTCCAGTCTCCAGCATCTCCCAGGATACCTAAGGTCACATGGTTTTATTTTTTCATTGCTCAGAAGTGGTGCTGAATACTTGCTGGGATAAACGTAGCCTTTCTAGAATTTAGGGTAATTATCATAGAGAAATTCTCTAATATATTAATCTCCTTGTCCCCTCATGTATCGCTGTAATCCATTTCATTGTATGAATGTGTAATCAATATTCATTATTTGACATTACAATGAATAAACCAGTTGTGTGATAAAACCAGTCCTTGGTTATTTGTTTGTGTGTGTGCACCTTTTTTGTATAGAATTATTATTTCTAGTTCAGATTCAAGAACCTACGACGGGTCAATGAGCATAATTCATTATTAATTGTCAGGGCGATATGAAGGGGCGGACTGACGGAGGCGGACGCACACGCTACAACACAGACGTTTATTTAGAAAAAAATAACAATACAAACAGAAACGAACTTGAGGGCAAACACCAAGCGAGGAACTGGAAACAAAACGACTCGCAATGGGAACCGCACAAAACAACATGACTTGGAACATAGCAAAACAATATAAATGACCGATCCCAGGAAGTGACAAAAGGGGACTTAAATACTAAACACAGACAAGACGCACCTGAGACAGATAATGAAAGGGCAGGGTAACAAATGAGACACAGACGAGGAGGTGGAACAAAGGACTAAGGCGGAGACATGAACAATAACAGACAGGGCCATGTGCTGAGAGAGCACATGGCGGGGAAAACAAACAGGACTGGGCCAGGATGTGACAATAATGATAAATTCTAGCTAATTCTACTGTATAATATGTGTAGATGGCCTACTTGTCCAAGCTAAAATTGGACAGGTTAAGACACTATATATTTTTTAATATTAATAAAATAATAATTAATTATCATTGACTCTGCAGTGGGCGGCACAGGGGCGCAGCAGGTAGTGTCACAGTCACACAGCTCCAGGGACCTGGAGGTTGTGGGTTTGATTCCCGCTCCGGGTGACTGTCCCAGTTGGTGTGTTCTGCCCGTGTCCACGTGGGTTTCCTCCGAGTGCTCCGGTTTCCTCCCACAGTCCAAAAACACATGTTGGTAGGTGGATTGGTGACTCAAGTGTCCCTAGGTGTGAATGTGTGTGTCTGTGTTGCCCTGTGAAGGACTTGCGCACCCTCCAGGGTGTATTCCCGCCTTGCGCCCAATAATTCAAGGTAGGCTCTGGACCCACTGCGACCCTGAACTGGATAAGCGGTTACAGATAATGAATGACTCTGCAATATAGTGCTTATGCCACCACAACGTGTGCATGCTATTTCCACTACAATGCAACCCTCCTCTCCCACTCTTTACCCACTGATAGCAACACTGCAGGAGAAATGCTGGCACAGGCTTCCAGTATCTGTAGTTTCAGGTGCTGCACATCGCATATCTTCACAGCATAGACAATTGCCTTCAGATAAAAGTCTAATGGGGTCAGATTGGGAGACCTTGGGGGCCATTCAACTGGCCCACAGTGACCAATCCACTTTCCAGGAAACTGTTCATCTAGGAATGCTCAGACCTGACACCCATAATGTGGTGGTGCACCATCTTGCTGGAAAAACTCAGGGAAAGTGCCAGCTTCAGTACATAAAGAGGAAGACACATCATCATGTAGCAATTTCAAGGCCAGTGGCCATTGATGAAGAATGACTGACTTCAAAATGGCCACCATGGTCACCACCCATCTTGAAAAACTTCCCCCTCCCATATACTAATGTGCCACAAACAGGAAGTTAATATCACAGACCATTCCCATTTTATTAAGGTGTATCAATTAAATGGCCCACTCTATACATTCAAGTCAATGTCCACTGTGATAGAATTAGCAACGTAGCTACCAATTAAAAAAGTATGGTGTAAAAATAAAAAATAATAATCACAGGAGCTACAGTCTGGCTGCTGAGGTACTTTGGGCAGAGAAACAAACTCCTGCTCTTTGGTGCAGGTCATCCAGGAAAGGTTTTGTTGTGTGTCAGCATCTAGGTGCAATGTTTTGCTATTTTTGCTTTCATAGATGATTAATTCATTTTTACAAAAAAAAAATGTTATTTACTGTGATCCAATTACATTTTTGTGTGTGCAATATTTGGACAAATGGGTTTTGTGGAGTGCCAACTACCCGGCCATACTCTAACCCAGAATAGACCAAGGTAGACTGGAAGCCATCTACATGAAGAAGTTGTTGGGACATGTAATAGCATACTGCCTGCATGCATACAAAAGAATGACTCTGGAAATGTGTAATTCCACAATGGTGCCAAGACTTACATGTTTCTGTAATAAAACATATTTGAAGTTTTCCAATACTTGTGGGGTTTAATTATTATATTATAGTGTGTTGGCTATGCTGACCTTGTTGAAAAATATGCTGTTCAAAATGGAGTTCAGAGTTGACAGTAAAAATGTCTGATAATAAGTATAATAAGTGTATATGCTAGACTCACATTCTATAGCATGGTGGTAATTTCATATGAAATAATAATAATAATAAACTATATGGCGCAGAAAGATGGTGCAGCAATACCAGAATGGTGTTACCCAGCATAAAATAGCAAAGACTTTTTAGTTATCATCATCAACCGTGCATAACATCATCAAAAGATTCAGAGAATCTGGAACAATTGCTGTGCGTAAGGGTCAAGGCCGTAAAACTCTACAGGATGCTCGTGATCTCCGGGCCCTTAAACGTCACTGCACCTCAAACAGGAATGCCACTGTCAAGGAAATAACAGAATGGGCTCAGGAATACTTCCAGAAAGCATTGTCAGTGAACACAATCCACCGTGCCATCCGCCGCTGCCAGCTGAAACTCTACAGTGCAAAGAGGAAGCCATTTCTAAGCAAGCTCCACAAGCTCAGACGTTTGCACTGGGCCAGGGGTCTTTTAAAATGGAGTGTGGCAAAATGGAAGACTGCACTGTGGTCAGATGAGTCACGATTTGAAGTTCTTTATGAAACACTGGGGCGCCATGTCATCCAGACCAGAGAGGACAAGGATAACCTAAGTTGTTATCAACGCACCGTTCAGACGCCTGCATCACTGATGGTATGGGGTTGCATGAGTGCTTGTGGCATGGGCAGCTTGCATGTCTGGAAAGGCACCATTAATGCAGAGAACTATGTTCAGGTTCTAGAACAACATATGCTCCCATGTAGACGTCATCTCTTTCAGGGAAGACCCTGCATTTTTCAACAAGATAATGCCAGACCACATTCTGCAGCAATCACAACATCATGGCTACGTAGGAGAAGGATCCGGGTACTGAAATGGCCAGCCTGCAGTCCAGATCTTTCACTGATAGAAACCATTTGGCGCATCATAAAGGGGAAGGTGCGACAAAGAAGGCCCAAGACGATTGAACAGTTAGAGGCCTGTATTAGACATGAATGGGAGAGCATTCCTATTTCTAAACTTCAGAAACTGGTCTCCTCTGTCCCCAGAGGTCTGTTGAGTGTTGTAAGAAGAAGGGGGGATGCCACACAGTGGTAAAAAATGGCCTTGTCCCAACTTTTTGGGGATTTGTTGACGCCATGAAATTTTGAAACAACATATTTTTCCCTAAAAATAATACGTTCTCTCAGTTTAAACTTTTGATCTGTGATTTGTGTTCTATTCTGAATAAAATTTTAGATGTTGGCACCTCGGGGCAGCACAGTGGCACAGCAGGTAGTGTCGCAGTCACACAGCTCCAGGGACCTGGAGGTTGTGGGTTCGATTCCCGCTCCGGGTGACTGTCTGTGAGGAGTATGGTGTGTTCTCCCTGTGTCTGCGTAGGTTACCTCCTGGTGCTCCGGTTTCCTCCCACAGTCCAAAAACACATTGGTAGGTGGATTGGCGACTCAAAAAAGTATCCATAGGTGTGTGTGAGTGAATGTGTGTGTCTGTGTTGCCCTGTGAAGGATTTGCGCCCCCTGCAGGGTGTATTCCCGCCATGCGACCAATGTTTCCAGGTAGGCTCTGGACCCATCGCGACCCTGAACTGGATAAGTGGTTACAGAGAATGAATGAATGAATGTTGGCACCTCCACATCATTGCATTCAGTTTTTATTCACAACTTGTTTAGTGTCCCAACTTTTTTGGAATCCGGTTTGTACCTGTGTGTAGAGATTTACATACTTATCAATATTTCAAATATAAAAAGAGATAAAATATATTTTGCATAAGAGTCCTGTGTATTTAATCTGATATTTATTTTATATGGAAATTGTTGAACATACTCCATATTGCCTCTGTCCAGTGAAAAATGCGTATCTTTCAAAATAGTAATAGTAATTGTTGAGTCTTTCCTTAAACCTGTAATCCATGAATAAACGATTATATACATATACCCACAAATAACTTTGTTGTTGGTTTTTTTTCTCATCTTAGATGAAGAGAGTTTTTTTTAATCTCAACATATATTTTAAGGGAAAGAAATCTGCCTTTTATTTTGCAAGTTAAACTCCCGATCCTCAGTACAATTGTTTGGACAGTTCAAACTGTGGTAACCTTTCCTTTCTAATTACCATAAAACTTCTGTTGCATTATTTGAATGAGTGATACTCCGGTGTCATTATCAGATGTGGAGTTCCTCCTGCTCTGTTGGAAACTGTATAAATTACACTCCTTGGTGCATCTGTCTTCACTCTTCTTTTTTGGACATCTGTCTCACTGCTCACCTTACTGTCTGCTGTTCATCTGGTCAGGTAAAGATGATAAATTATGATTTTATTAAAGTGGAATTTGAATGTACAGAGTAATACAGTCATTTTTACTGCTTTTTTTCAGGATTTTTTTATTCATGTTTCTACTCCTTTTAATTTATCTCAGTGATTCATCCTCGTGTTCATAGCAATTTTCTTTGGGTTTTAGTCTGTCAGCACTCTCAGCGGTTTCCTCTGTGATTCTGAGTGAGCTCTTCAACAGGACCACAGTGAAATAAAAAGAAATGTAAGTTTAAGGCTTGATTCTTCTGCTTTCATATCATGTGGCCTAAAATTTAACACTACAACTCCAGTAAACCCATCCAAGAGCTGAACCAACACAAAAGAATGAAATTCAATCCAATCAAAAAGGAACCAGGAATTAAATGTAAATAACTACATTTGATTCAATCCCTCACATTTGAGTAGAACCGAATATATTACAATTTGAAAACGCAAAGAAATGCACACAGCGCACATGGGACTGCGCTGCTTTAATTTCAGCATGGCCAGAAATTACTGGTGACTCTTTCTAATGGCTAATGAGTATCACTAAAAGATGTAAATGTAAAGACTGTTAAGAACCCGAACCCCACATTTAGCGGGGTAAAAAGCACAACTTATATTCTCAGCTTTATAATTCTTGAATGTCTGAATGCGTCTGTGAGCTCCGTATGCCGTTAAAAAGCGCAGGTCCTACCGTTTCTAAAAATAGCGCTCTCATTGCAGTGCTGTGAAGCCTCTGGGAGTAATTCAGTGTGAAAAATCACCTAAAAAACAAGGCGCTCCTTCAAAATGTTCATATTTTGTCATAATTGTTATTATTATAAGCAGCTGAGAAAACTGCCAAAGTATCAAAACAATTTTAATTTGTTGGGATATTGTCCATATTTGCCCCGAACTAAATTCCTGAAAGTCTGGGCCTGCTGTGACTATCAGAGCTTTATCAGTCATACATCCCAGCGTTTAGAATATCAAGAAAAATAAGTCCGTCTGATGCTACAAATTTATTTTGTCACAGTAATATGTCATGTAATAAATTAGTTTTTCAACTAACGGACACCTCACACTAGCAATCTGTGCAAAATATCTGAGGTGGGAATATGATTTCAAGGCTGTACATTGAGAAATATGCAAAAAAAAAAAAAAAACACAGGCGTTTGGTAAAATTTTGGTCAAAACATGACCAGATGTCAGCATGTAAACCTCAAGTGATTACATATTTGAGTAGCCAAGTGTCTTTAGAAAATAAAACAACATACTGAATATGGCTATGTCACATAATTACTGTTTAAATGCAACTGAAAGAGGCACTGAAAAAAACCGGAATAGCAAAATAGCTATATAGATATAGTCCATAGGGTTTACACTGATGTCCAGTTGCACCCACAGTTTTACAATCTCCATAAAGAGGCTGGCTGCAATGACCAATGTCAAGTGTTATAGGTGTCCCAGCATTAGGGCGTGGAGCACTGGAACTGTGTTCTCTGGTGTGACAGAGCTCAAGAAAATACCTCAAAGATTAGCTGGAGTGATGTTGGTCAGTCATAACTATTCAAAAACTGTAACTGCCCTCAGTTATTACTATGTAATAGAGTGTGGACTTAACTTTATAGCACTGTTAGAAATCATCTCACCAACTTGCAGAAGAACTGAAGACTTCCACAAAGGCAGCAAATAACCAATTAATATCCTTCATTTCAGAAGAACTGTTAGATAAGGCGGCATCTACACACATCTGGCCATATTTCTTCTTGTGATTAGTGTTAGAAGAAGATAGAAGTGCTGGATCCAGGCAGAGCTCTCAGGTCTGTCTCGTGGTTTACACAGTTTAAGTCTTGACGTGAAATGATGCTGGTGCTTTTTTTTTCTAGGATGAAGACTGTTGTTCTCCTTACGCTGCTGTACTTTTACCACTCTAATGTATATGCCGAGCCCTGTAAAGCTACTTCAGATCAAAATCAACATGAAAATTTCAAAAATCGTCATATAGCTCCACCTGGAAATATGAACAGTGTTGAAGACTGGATAAGACACCTACAACCTCAAGGTCTTTGTGGAAGAACAGAAATCCAAACTTTCATCCATGGCACAGAAGAAGAAATTAACAAAATCTGCAGCAAAGATGGGGGATATTTTTGGAAAGAGAATCTGTGTGTCAGCAAAAAAAAATTTAAAGTGACTATTATCACTGATAAAACTAAAGACCAAAATTGTAATAATATTTCACTGGTTTCGCTTAATGATCAGCCCGTAGGTGTGGCCTGTAACCTTGTTAATAACAATAAATGTGTGCCCGTGCACTATGAAAAGCCACAAAACACACATACTAACAATCCCTGTGTTAATATATAGCCTTAGTGAGATCCCATGAGGAATCTCTTTAATTCTTCTCTCCTCTCACATGTAATTGTGTATTTCCCATGTAAAAAAAAAAAACAAAAACAAAAAAAAAACTTGCTTCTTTCTGTTCACAATAAAAACTTACATTTGTGAGCATAAAATGATGTGCTCTGTTTTCTTGATTTTATTTATGTCTACAGGTGCTTGTCATTAAATTATAATATCATGAAAAAGTTGATTTATTTCAGTAATTCCCTTCAAACAGTTAAACTTGATATATTTCAAGTGTTTATTTCTTTAAATTTAATGATTATAACTGACAACTAATGAAAATCCCAAATTTAATATCTCAGAAAATATGAATATTACTTAAGACCAATACAAAAAATTGATTTTTAGAAATGTTGGCAACTGAAAAGTATGAACATGTACAGCACTCTATACTTAGGGCTCCTTTTGCCTGAATTACTGCAGCAATGCGGTGTGGCATGGAGTCGATCGGTCTGTGGCACTGCTCAGGTGTTACGAAAGCCCAGGTTGCTCTAATAGTGGCCTTCAGCTCTTCTGCATTGTTGGGTCTGGCGTACTGCATCTTCCTCTTCACAATACCTATAGATTTTCTATGGGGTTAAGGTCAGGCGAGTTTGCTGGCCAATTAAGGACAGGGATACCATGGTCCTTAAATCAGGTACTGATAACTTTGGCACTGTGTGCAGGTGCCAAGTCCTATTGGAAAATGAAATCTACATCTCCATAAAGTTGGTCAGCAGCAGGAAGCATGAAGTGCTCTAAAATTTCCTGGTAGACAGCTGCGTTGACCTTGGACCTCAGAAAACACAGTGGACCAACACCAGCAGATGACACCCCAAACCATCACTGACTGTGATAACTTTACACTGGACCTCAAGCAATGTTGATTCTGTGTCTCGCCTCTCCTCCTCCAGACTCTGGGACCTTAATTTCCAAAGGAAATGCAAAATTTACTTTCATCAGAGAACATAACTTTGGACCACTCAGCTGCAGTCCAGTCCTTTTTGGAATTGAGGCGCTTCTGACGCTGTCTCTTGTACAAGAGTGGCTTGACACAAAGAATGCGACAGCTGAAACTCATGTCTTGCAAATGTCTGTGTGTGGTGGTCCTGCTGCAGTCCAGTCTTTGTGGATCTCCCCCACATTTTTAAATGGGTTTTGTTTCACAATCCTCTCCAGGGTGTGGGTATCCCTTTTGTTTGTACACTTTTCTACCACATCTTTTCCTTCCCTTCTCCTCTCTATTAATGTGCTTGGACACAGAGCTCTGTGAACAGCCACCCTCTTTAGCAATGACCTTTTGTGTCTTGCCCTGCTTGTGTAAGGTGTCAGTGGTCGTCTTTTGTACAACTGTCAAGTCAGCAGTCTTCCCCATGATTGTGAAGCCAACAGAACTAGACTGAGACACCATTTAAAGGCCTTTGCAGGTGTTTTGAGTTAATTAACTGATTAGAGTGTGGCACCTTTTCACAATATTCAGATTTTCTGAGATATTGAATTTGGGGTTTTCATTAGTTGTCAGTTATAATAATCAAATAAAAGAAAAACATTTGAAATATTTGTCTTGATAACATTGTGTGTAATGAATGAGTATAATATACAAGTTTCACTTTCTGAATGGAATTACTGAAATAAATCAACTTTTTAATGATATTCTAATTTTATGACCAAAAGTGTCTAAAGCCTCTTCTAATGTTCTCAGTCAGCTGGTTCTGTTTATATTCTTAAATCTTTTAATTTTCATTGTATCTTTGTTAAGTAAACGTTAGTTTTTTAATTGTATCTTATCCTGTAGGCTGCTACTGTTTGTTTCTTGATGAGAGAGCTGCTGGAAACTGAATTTCCCTGAAGGAGCCTTCCCAAGGGATTAATAAAGTTCTATCTAATCTAATTTTAAGAGCGGCATTGTAGCTAAATGCTGAGGCAGGTCTATAAATGACTCGCTCGACTCATATCTCTTTAGCAGATCTGATAAATACGCTGGTTCTACACCATGAAGTTGATTTTCAAGTTGATTAATTTGACCCTCATTACCATTATTATATAAAACATGTGGATTTACAGGTCATTTTGGATAAATAAACTGTGAATGTTTATTTCATTGGTTAATGATTCAACATTGGTGTAACTTTCCTTTAATTATATGTATTCATGTATAAGTATTCATATATAAAGGACAGGAAACGTGACACAGTTAAACAGTTTTATCAAATAATACAATAGTTTCCTTTAGTGGTGTATAGCACTGAACATCTTTGACGTGCTGCCCTCTAGAGGTCGATAGAAGGAAGCGCACGTTCTCAAAGCCTTCATTGTTATCTGATCAGAAATTTCACGGCAGATTTTCGAAGAAAAAGCGAGTCCTCCGTTTTATTACTAAATTATCCCTGAAAATGTCGCAGTCTTATACCCGGTTTAATTGATTTATTTTGTTGAGTTTCTACATGACAATATCAATCATTTTAACATCATAACTGTGTGCTGGGGTCGGCTCCAGGCTACGTGAGTAGTGGGGGCACCACACCCCGGACACCCCAAGTACATATCTCTGCAGGCCGGAGGCCCACAAGTGGGCGGAAACCAGCAAGTGGGAGGGGCGTACGCAGCAAGTGGGAGGGGCGTACGCAGCAAGTGGGTAGAAACCAGCAAGTGGGGGATTTAGATGTTTTGGGGGAAGGCGAATGTAGGAAATGCAGCCTTTGTGATTTGAAAAAAGAGCATAGTTTATCTCTAACAGAACTAGGTACCCACTACTAGTTATAGTTTAAAACATTACGTTTCAGTGAAAAAGAAATACGCAGCACTTCTGATTATGGTGTGAACTGCAAACTTATGAAATCCATTAGGTCTCATGTCTACAATCATTATTTTGATTTGATTACAGAATTATAGGACTGTATTATTTGTTTTGTACTCAGCACAGTATTGGATTATAATCAGTATAAATGTGTAACCCCTTAAGTAACACTTATAGACCACTTAAATATATTTAGCAGCTCCTTTCCATTTTTTAAATATAAAATATTTAAAGCAGCTGCTTTCCATTAATGGGCATGGGAGAAATGGTGCTAATAATTTGCAAATAATCAGTCATAGTGGATGTATATGACAATAGAGTCAGTGCCTGTAGCTACAAGTTAGGTGAACTTAATAAGATGGAAATTCACTGTAATGTAGTTATGATTTAATGAATTCCAAGATAGTGGTGCAACCTTTCAGGAAATTTGGCTCAATTAAGAATATAAACAGACATTCAGAGAAGTTCACTGTACTTCATTTAGTTCCTTTGCGTGATTTTAAATGATTCTTTATAGAAGCATGTCCTTGTTGTAGAGTATTATGTATTACTCTGTGTTCAGATGATCACATATGCTTTGATTTGGCATCAGAACCAAGTCCTGGAACATCCTACTCATTAGTTGAATCAAGTTTGTTTGAACAGGTAGAATAGGATCAGAATTAGATAACACTGGCTTAGACTGTCAGAAAGCCTCCCTTTATTATTACCTGGATTGTGTATGTGAATTTGTAGGACTATCATTCATTCATTCATTGTCTGAAACTGCTTATCTAATTTAACTCCTCACAGACCGTCACATGGAGTGTGGCTTAAACCCACAACCTGGAGCTGTGTGACTGAAACACTACCTGCCTCACTACCGTAGCCAAAGGGCTATAAATTTATTTTAATATAGTTCATTTATTCAGTTTAATTCATTTCAGAAATACACCATATGTACAAATATTTGAGGACAAATTTGTATTGAATATATTCTACATTAAGTTGCAACCGATCCCTGTAGAGAAACACTGACAATAGAATTGGATTCTCTGGAGTAGAGAAACATGAACCTAATGCCAGGCGAGGAATATATAGCACCCCAGCACTGAGCTGTGCTGATTAACCCATATTTACTCTCATGTCTTTTGTCAGGAGGTGAGTAGTAAGCTATATGTAAGCAAACATTATCATTCTCAGTACATGTGGTCTCAGGTAAATGGTTATTCTCTTTTTATTGCAAGAATTTCACATATTAAGCCAACCACAATCAAGTCTGTAAGTCACAATGCTGATGTACTCCATATAATGTACTTAATGTTTACAAGGTACAATATTAATACTGAAAACAAAACAGTTATTACATGGTCACCAGGCATAGAGCTGTACTACAAAATACACAATAATCTAACACTATCCCAAAGAACTCACTGACATTCTCTTAAACTTCCAAACAATGCTCAAACAGAGCAATCTCAGCTGTATTAGTTATGGAAAATTGTTAGAAGAAAGAAAATAACTAGGATACTTATTTTGTGCAGGGCATTTTACGCAAAGCAGGACATCACAGTTAACCAAACAGCCTAGGTTTCTAAAAGTATAAGACTATACACACTGTCTGAACTGTGGTGTATAAGGTGCCCTGCAGTCTAATATCTGTGCCTTAAGGATAGAGGTGAGGGCCCTACAGTCCAGTTTACTTGCCTTAAGAAAATTCTGGGGTGAGGGGCATGGCGTAACCACAGACATGGCATTGACCCTGAGACCCTGCTCATCAACACAAGATTTTAGAAACAGCTCCATAACAGCCCTGTTTTTAAAAACAAATAAAAAAGGTTCTTTAGCCTCTGGGTCGTCTCCAGAGCCTTTACAACAACTACATATCTCGAAGCCAGCAACGTGCTTGAGTCGTGCTTAAAAATGTTCTTCCGCGCTCACTTGGAGTTGTACCGCCCACTTGGAGCTGCCTCCGGCCCGCAGAGATACCCTTCTCGGACACCCAAGGCTAACACTGTGCACAACCACGGTATTCAATACATCAACTACGCCACCCCTATATTATGGGACAGGGGACCCCTTGCTAGGCCACTCAACCGAATGAGTGTGAGGGCCAGACAATAACACACATGTATCAAAAAGAATGCCAAGTCTCAATACAAATTTTATTTCAGTTAATTTAAAAAATGCACTAAGGAAAAAAAAAAAAATAAAAAAAAAAAACAAAAAACAAAAAAAAAAAAAACACTTAATACTGTAGATACTCTTAAAAAGCTGTATGGGGTTTAAGCTGATATATATATATATATATATATATGACACCAACATGATAACATATCACAGGCCAACAGAATATGTGGCCAAGGAAGTGCCCAACCCACAGAACCCTTTGATTTGCACACTAGTCATGCAGTCAATAACACTACCACGCAAAACCAATATCAAACCACGGTCATCAAAAGCAAGATGACAGCACCAAAGAGAGCACGACCAGAGCACCTAGGGTGACCCATTCCTTGACCACAAAACAAAAAGAAAACTAAAAACAACAAGCACCTTCCTGGGTGCAACTACATAAAAACGGCCTATGATATGCTATCACAAAACATTATAGCTAGCAGCATTAAGGCCTAAACCCCAAAACAGTATTAATAAAACCTTTTAATTTGTAAAATGGTAAGCAGTGGCTCAGCTAATACAATGCTCACGTATGTTAAAAAAATAATAATAATAAAAATAAATAAAACACAATACACAGGGGAGAGAAAATCAGTGGCCCGCAGCACTTCTGGCTGTAGTCACACTCTATAAAAGAAATCACAAAATATAATTCAGTACTAATACACACAATCACAAACATAGCCAACAGTGTCAGTACGTCACCTTAAGCATATGGCCCACACCCATACATACAGTGCTTGTGACCATATCTTTATACACAATATCACCATTTCAATTTTTTATTGCCATACACTAATCATAATAATAATAAACCATATCAATAAATCCACACATGTAAACCCATATGCCATCACCACGGTACCCCAATATTAAATGACATACCTGAATAAAAAGACACTGCTGTTGTCAATATGATTGATATACCAACAATCTATAGACACAAAAATATATCAGTAGGTGACAGTCAAGCAACACAAAGGCGCTCCGACCTGCATGATACATAGACACTGATAAAACAGACGAACAACAACGGTAGGGAGCACAATAAACCTAAGTGACATACAAGCGGCATTAGCCCAGCACCAGTTAGCCGCTGCTAATGTCACTGCACACCAACCTACACCAAAGTAGTCACATTCACCCACAGCTTAAGAAACTCTCACCGGATAGGCCCCATTTCCCAACAGCTGCATTCAGCGCGAGCAATAATAGCCAGCGACCTACCGTTGATTCTGCTACCTTCGCTTCTCTGTTTCTCAAGTGATTGGCTCCAGCCACCAGCACACGTACACAGACCAGGTTCCCCTAGTAGCTGCCGCAACGCACCAGACAACTCCCGCCGTCCCGTCGTTTAAACAAAGTGGAAGTGAAGTAACCTAGGTATGCTCCCTTTTATCTTTCCCTGGGGATCACACGCTCCCTACCTGGGTTCCACCCACTCTACAGTGGGTGTGTCCCTATAAGACCTCTACTGGTCTTTAAAAGCTGCAAGAGTCCATGTTATCTTATACAGAATTATTAGGCATTTAGCCATACCACAACTGTTTAGTGCATAACACCTAATGTTACAGGTATTTATTCATATATAATTAAACTGGACTGTGAACTTAAATTGTACTGTGGACTTAAGGAACAGTATGTAATATTTTACCTTAAAATTACAGCTTCAAAATTGCTGTGATGCTTCACTGACCTCTCAGGGAGACCAGAGCCTCTGTCGTCGCTACCCAGACAGTGAGCATATATTGGTCCACTGGTATAAAAAGGCTGTCACACCACTGACTGTAGACCACTGCTGGTCCATCATCGGACCACTCAGATTACTGTCCTGTACAGGATATAACTTATTTATAATCTCCTCAAACAGACTTTATTTTCACAGAGACAACTCTGAGAGATATAATAATGAGTATAAACCTGATATAAAATGATTATGCTAAATATGTTGACACTGTGCTGCATTAAAAGTATTTACTAATCTTATTTATAAACAATAACAAAAGACTCTGTACCCACCACGACCATTAACAGGATAAGCGGTTACAGATAATGAATGAATAAATGAATGAATGAACAAAAGACCCAATGAAGGAAAAAATTGGACTGTGAATGGAAAAGTGCTAAAATGTGGCATTTTGTCTAAAAGTTTGTTTAATCACCAGCGGTCTGCCCAGAAAACACTGTGCAAAACACTATCTAGTGGAACTCCGACTTACCCCTCAGTGACCGCGGTCACGCCATCTGCACTTCGCGAAAACGCAGTCACGCCATCTACACTAGGATTTCTTGTGCGCTTCTACATCACAGTTTACGGTAGAACGTGTGCGAGCGGGAGGGGGGACTCGCAGAAAAGCGCAGATATTGAAAATTCATAAGAAATTAATTTAAAACATAATTCAATACAGTTAATATTAAAAACAGGCCTGATTGGCTAAAAGAACGGGTTGTTACCAGAAAATCTCACTGTTGTATTGAAAAACATGTCCTCAGGTACACAGGGTATAATATTTATGTGCATTTACTGTAAGAATTAGAAGTAATAGGCTTGAAAAAAACTTCAAAAAACCCTATGGATATTAAATTCCATAAAATGGTTAAATCAAACTGTTACCAGACCACTCCACTGCATTCTTGAAGAGCATGTTCTCAGGTACTCATGGTATAATTTTCATACATTTTTACTGTAGGAATATGAAGTAATATTATTTGATGATGTTTAATTTACATATATGGACAATTTTGAGTTCTATTAAAGGGTTAAATCAAACTGTTACCAAACCATTCCACTGCAGTCTTGAAGAGCATGTTCTCAGGTACCCAGAGAATAATTTTTATACATTTTTACTGTAGGAATTTGGAGAAATATCATTTCAAACTTATAAATATGCTGTTTAATTTACAAATATTGCAAAATTGTGAGAGCTATTAAAGGGTTAAATCAAATTGTTACCAAACAACTTCACTGAAGCCTTGAAGAACATGTTCCAAGGTACCCAGAGAATAATTGTCGTACATTTTTACTGTAGGAATTTGGAGTAATAATATTTCAAATCTCATTAAAATGATGTTTAATTTACATATATGGCAAAATTGTGAGTCCTATTAAAGAGTTAAATCAAATTGTTACCAAACCATTCCACTGCAGCCTTAAAGAATATGTTCTCAGGTACTCAGAGAATAAGTTTTATACATTTTTACTGTAGGAATTTGGAGTAAGAGCATTTCAAATTTCAGTAAAAATGGTTAAATTTGCAAATATTGCAAAATTCTGAGAGCTATTAATGGGTTAAATCAAACTGTTACCAAACCACTCCACTGTAGCCTTAAAGAATATGTTCTCGGGTACTCAGAGAATAATTTTTATACATTTTTACTGTAGGAATTTGGAGTAATATCATTTCAAACTTATAAATATGCTGTTTAATTTACAAATATTGCAAAATTGTGAGAGCTATTAAAGGGTTAAATCAAATTGTTACCAAATCACTTCACTGAAGCCTTGAAGAACATGTCCCAAGGTACCCAGAGAATAATTGTCGTACATTTTTACTGTAGGAATTTGGAGTAATAGCATTACAAACTTCATAAGAATTTTGTTTAATTTGCATATAAGGCAAAATTGTGAGTCCTATTAAAGGGTTAAATCAAACTGTTACCAAACCACTCCACTGCAGCCTTGAAGAACATGTTCTAGAGTACCCAGACTATAATGTTCATACATTTTTACTGTAAGAATGTGGAGTAATAGCATTACAAACTTCATTAGAATAACAACACAATTCTATAAATTGCAGAATTCTGAAGGCCATAAAATGGTTAAATCAAACTGTTACCAGACCACTCCACTGCAGCCTTGAACAACATTTTCTAGAGTACCCAGGGTACAAATTTCATACATTTTTACTGTAGGAATTTGGAGTAATATTATTTCAAATCTCATAAAAAATGATGTTGAATTTACATATATGGCAAATTTTGAGTGCTACTAAAGGGTTAAATCAAACTGTTACCAGACCACTCCACTGCAGTCTTGAAGAGCATGTTCTCAGGTACCCAGAGAATAATTTTCATACATTTTTACTGTAGGAATTTGGAGTAATAGCATTACAAACTTCATAAGAATAACAACACAATTCCACAAATTGCAGAATGCTGAAGGCCATAAAATGGTTAAATCAAACTGTTACCAGACCACTCCACTGCAGTCTTGAAGAGCATGTTCTCAGGTACCCAGAGAATAATTTTCATACATTTTTACTGTAGGAATGTGGAGTAATAGCATTACAAACTTCATAAGAATAACAACCCAATTCTATAAATTGCAGAATTCTGAAGGCCATAAAATGGTTAAATCAAACTGTTACCAGACCACTCCACTGCAGTCTTGAAGAGCATGTTCTCAGGTACTCAGAGAATAATTTTTATACATTTTTACTGTAGGAATTTGGAGTAATATCATTTCAAACTTATAAATATGCTGTTTAATTTACAAATATTGCAAAATTGTGAGAGCTATTAAAGGGTTAAATCAAACTGTTACCAAATCACTTCACTGAAGCCTTGAAGAACATGTCCCAAGGTACCCAGAGAATAATTGTCGTGCATTTTTACTGTAGGAATTTGGAGTAATAGCATTTCAAATCTCATAAAAATGATGTTTAATTTACATATATGGCAAAATTGTGAGTCTTATTAAATGGTTAAATCAAACTGTTACCAAACCACTCCATGACAGCCTTGAAGAACATGTTCTAGAGTACCCAGGGTACAATCGTCATAGATTTTTACTGTAAGAATTTGGAGTAATAGCCTTGCAAATTCAGTAAAACTTTTTAATTTGCACATATTGCAATATTGTGAATGCTATTAAAGGGTTAAATCAAACTGTTACCAGACTACTCCACTGCAGCCTTGAAGAACATGTTCTAGAGTACCCAGATTATACTTTTCATACATATTTACAGTAGGAATTGAGTAATATTATTTTAATTCTCATAAAAAAAATGATGTTTGATTTACATACATAGCATTTTTGAGTGCTATTAAAGCGTTAAATCATACTGTTACCAGACTATTCCAATGCAGCCTTGAAGAACATGTTCTAGAGTACCCAGAGAATAATTTTTACTGTAGGAATTTGGAGTAATAGCATTGCAAAATTCACTAAAATATTATGTTTAATTTGCACATATTGCAAAATTGAGTGCTAATAATGGGTTAAATCAAAATGTTACCAGATAATTTACAAGAAACTGTCCACTGTAGTCTTGAAGTACATATTTTCAGTTTCCCTGGGTATAATTCTCATAACTTTTTACTCTAGGAATTTGGAGGAATAGTATGGTAAAATTCAGAAAAAATTATAATTTAATTTTATGAATCTCGTAATGTTTAAGACCGTAAAAAGTTTATAGTACTAGGTACTAATTACCAGGGTTATGTACTGCATTTACAAAGAACATGGTCTCAGGTAAGTATGTTTTTTTGTTTTTTTGTGTGTTTAAATGTTTAAAAATGTTAAATTCAACAATAAGACAATAACTTTCAAACTTTAAAAGCTCTTTTCAAGACTACAGACATGATCTCTAGCATTTTTTGAATTTAACATTTTTAAACATTTTTAAAATTCTATTATAACTGTCATTTTCAGGAAATATGAATTACTAGCAGGAGATAATCATTAACTGCTTTTACCCACAATACCAAAACTAAACGATAATGAAATCGTATGCACATTGTACCTAAGAAAAAAGGTTTTAAAGACTGCACTTGGCTCCCTGGTAACACTGCAATTGTATCTAACCATAATTTTTAGGGAAATTTTAAATATTACTATTCCGAACACACAAAAAAACAAAAAAACATACTTACCTGAGACCATGTTCTTTGTAAATGCAGTACATAACCCTGGTAATTAGTACCTAGTACTATAAACTTAAAAATAGTAAAAAATAGTACTTAAAAATAGTAAAAATCTATGACGATTGTACCCTGGGTACTCTAGAACATGTTCTTCAAGGCTGTCATGGAGTGGTTTGGTAACAGTTTGATTTAACCATTTAATAAGACTCACAATTTTGCCATATATGTAAATTAAACATCATTTTTATGAGATTTGAAATGCTATTACTCCAAATTCCTACAGTAAAAATGCACGACAATTATTCTCTGGGTACCTTGGGACATGTTCTTCAAGGCTTCAGTGAAGTGATTTGGTAACAGTTTGATTTAACCCTTTAATAGCTCTCACAATTTTGCAATATTTGTAAATTAAACAGCATATTTATAAGTTTGAAATGATATTACTCCAAATTCCTACAGTAAAAATGTATAAAAATTATTCTCTGAGTACCTGAGAACATGCTCTTCAAGACTGCAGTGGAGTGGTCTGGTAACAGTTTGATTTAACCATTTTATGGCCTTCAGAATTCTGCAATTTATAGAATTGGGTTGTTATTCTTATGAAGTTTGTAATGCTATTACTCCACATTCCTACAGTAAAAATGTATGAAAATTATTCTCTGGGTACCTGAGAACATGCTCTTCAAGACTGCAGTGGAGTGGTCTGGTAACAGTTTGATTTAACCATTTTATGGCCTTCAGCATTCTGCAATTTGTGGAATTGTGTTGTTATTCTTATGAAGTTTGTAATGCTATTACTCCAAATTCCTACAGTAAAAATGTATGAAAATTATTCTCTGGGTACCTGAGAACATGCTCTTCAAGACTGCAGTGGAGTGGTCTGGTAACAGTTTGATTTAACCCTTTAGTAGCACTCAAAATTTGCCATATATGTAAATTCAACATCATTTTTTATGAGATTTGAAATAATATTACTCCAAATTCCTACAGTAAAAATGTATGAAATTTGTACCCTGGGTACTCTAGAAAATGTTGTTCAAGGCTGCAGTGGAGTGGTCTGGTAACAGTTTGATTTAACCATTTTATGGCCTTCAGAATTCTGCAATTTATAGAATTGTGTTGTTATTCTAATGAAGTTTGTAATGCTATTACTCCACATTCTTACAGTAAAAATGTATGAACATTATAGTCTGGGTACTCTAGAACATGTTCTTCAAGGCTGCAGTGGAGTGGTTTGGTAACAGTTTGATTTAACCCTTTAATAGGACTCACAATTTTGCCTTATATGCAAATTAAACAAAATTCTTATGAAGTTTGTAATGCTATTACTCCAAATTCCTACAGTAAAAATGTACGACAATTATTCTCTGGGTACCTTGGGACATGTTCTTCAAGGCTTCAGTGAAGTGATTTGGTAACAATTTGATTTAACCCTTTAATAGCTCTCACAATTTTGCAATATTTGTAAATTAAACAGCATATTTATAAGTTTGAAATGATATTACTCCAAATTCCTACAGTAAAAATGTATAAAAATTATTCTCTGAGTACCCGAGAACATATTCTTTAAGGCTGCAGTGGAGTGGTTTGGTAACAGTTTGATTTAACCCATTAATAGCTCTCAGAATTTTGCAATATTTGCAAATTTAACCATTTTTACTGAAATTTGAAATGCTCTTACTCCAAATTCCTACAGTAAAAATGTATAAAACTTATTCTCTGAGTACCTGAGAACATATTCTTTAAGGCTGCAGTGGAATGGTTTGGTAACAATTTGATTTAACTCTTTAATAGGACTCACAATTTTGCCATATATGTAAATTAAACATCATTTTAATGAGATTTGAAATATTATTACTCCAAATTCCTACAGTAAAAATGTACGACAATTATTCTCTGGGTACCTTGGAACATGTTCTTCAAGGCTTCAGTGAAGTTGTTTGGTAACAATTTGATTTAACCCTTTAATAGCTCTCACAATTTTGCAATATTTGTAAATTAAACAGCATATTTATAAGTTTGAAATGATATTTCTCCAAATTCCTACAGTAAAAATGTATAAAAATTATTCTCTGGGTACCTGAGAACATGCTCTTCAAGACTGCAGTGGAATGGTTTGGTAACAGTTTGATTTAACCCTTTAATAGAACTCAAAATTGTCCATATATGTAAATTAAACATCATCAAATAATATTACTTCATATTCCTACAGTAAAAATGTATGAAAATTATACCATGAGTACCTGAGAACATGCTCTTCAAGAATGCAGTGGAGTGGTCTGGTAACAGTTTGATTTAACCATTTTATGGAATTTAATATCCATAGGGTTTTTTGAAGTTTTTTTCAAGCCTATTACTTCTAATTCTTACAGTAAATGCACATAAATATTATACCCTGTGTACCTGAGGACATGTTTTTCAATACAACAGTGAGATTTTCTGGTAACAACCCGTTCTTTTAGCCAATCAGGCCTGTTTTTAATATTAACTGTATTGAATTATGTTTTAAATTAATTTCTTATGAATTTTCAATATCTGCGCTTTTCTGCGAGTCCCCCTCCCGCTCGCACACGTTCTACCGTAAACTGTGATGTAGAAGCGCACAAGAAATCCTAGTGTAGATGGCGTGACTGCGTTTTCGCGAAGTGCAGATGGCGTGACCGCGGTCCTCAGTGGTCCGCCGTCTCCTTGCTCAGCAATGCAGAAATTGTATTAAGTAACTTTCGAAGGAGGGTAGGAAACCACACTTCCCCTCCCCATTGTTTTCAGTACAGTGCTATAAAAATGAAAAAGCTTCGGGGGCAAAAATCGCCAAATCTTACGTAGTGTTACTTTAAATGTTGCGTTTAAATGAAATTGTTGACGAGTTTGTGTCAGACCTTTTAACACGGACCACATTAAAAGTACATTCTCTGTAGAGGAGGTGTTCTCTGATGATTTGGTTAAAAATGAGCAAAAGGCTGTAATAGAATGTGTGCCCAAACTTTTGCACTTACGTGCCACAGACGTTGAAAGCGGAACCCTGTTTTTATGCTTGGTTTCTGGGGGAATGTTTAACCATCGCGCGTAGGTGTATACATCCCCACATGAACTCAATGGAAAGTTGTATTTAATATAATTTTAGGCCCCTGTGTGTAATATAAAGAGCACAGTTATTATTTTGGGAAATTATAGATTTAAAGCCGCAGTGTTCACTCAGTAGAGAAGAAGGCGGTTGTGTTTAATATCGGCTCCGTGTAAGTGAACTCTAGCAGAGGACACAGGAGCTCTGGCACTTACGACATGAACGGTGTAGAAATGGATTATAATGGGATTTGTAGTTTTATATAACTGATAAATCTAGACTTCTGGAACTAATTCAGAAATGCAGTTTGCAGCGGGGGTTATCATCAGAGCGGTAAGAGTCCGTTCTAAACACTTTATACCTGTGTATATAAATAATAGGATAAACAGTTTACAAATGCATCCATAACCATGCAGCTATGCTGATGAACATTAACACATAATATTTAACAAGACAACTAACCAATGGCTTTATCCAGATAGTCGTATTCTTTTACAAACACCAAAAACAATCATTTAAGATCAAACTACAAAACTGTATCACTGTAGTGAAATAACGTTCAAGTTACTCATTTACACCAGAAAACTCCTGTGATCATGACAGGATTTCTCTCTAAATGTCTGATTGATAAAAAGGTGCTGTATGTAATGTAATTAAATCCAGTCACAGCCTCATTAGATATGTTTTAACCCTGCACTCTCAGGTGTTCTGGCTTTAATAACCTAGTGATTTAGCCTGTTTTTATAATGTTTCATAATGTTAAAGCTAAACAAACAGCTGTATGGATGAAGTCTTTAGAAAGGTATCAACAGATACAGTTGCACGAAAAAGTATGTGAACCTTTTGGAATTTGTTATTTCTTTTGCATATATTTGTTATAAAACGTGATCATCCAAGTCAAGGGTATTGACAAATATAACGAGCCTAAAATAATAACCCCAAGAAAAACACGATCTTTCAGGTCTTTATTAAACACACTCATTTAACATTCAAAGTGGTACTGGAAAAAGAAAGTGAACCCTTGTAATTAATAGCTGGTTGACCCTCCCTTGGCAGTAATAACTCCAAAAAGTGGATTTTGTTATTCATAAGCCATTCTGCTGTGGACTTGCTCTGGGGTTTTGGGTCATTATCCTGTTGCATCAACCAACTTCTACAGAGTTTCAGCTGACGTACAGACACTCTGCTGTATTATCCTGTATCCTTTTGATACTCTTGGGAATTCCACTTGCCCTTTAGTGATTGTAAGATGGCCAAGACCTGATGCAGCAAAGCATGATGTTCCCTCCACCATACTTTACTTTGTAGCTCTACCCCACACCTCCAAACTCCATTAACAAAACTCCAGGTATGCTAATACCTGACTCCAATTAGCTTCTCTGAGGTCATTAACCCAAGGGTTAACTATGAGGTTTTTATGGCTGTTCTCAATGAAGACCTGAATGATCAGATTTTTTGGGGGGTTATTATTTTAGGCATATTCTATTTGTCCATACCCTAGATTTTGATGAGGATCACATCACATTTTATGACAAATTTATGCAAAAACCATGAAATTCTGAAAGGTTGCAACTGTATGTCCAGTGTGTTGGTGTGTGTTATACAGACAAATGAAATGACTTTCAGTTTTGAACACTATAGATCTGAAAATGAAATGCTCATG